>NC_057812.1:398362923-398437654 GCF_018294505.1 Triticum aestivum | reverse complement strand
CCGCGAGCCGCGCGCCGCCCGCCAGCGCCTCTCTTCACCCGCGCCGGCGAGCTCCTAGCTCCGGCCGCCGCCCGCCATCACCGTTGACGACGCCGACCTCGCCGTCCTCCGCCGAGCCCCGCCGGCGAAGCCGCTCCTCACCGGGGACGCGCCACCGTACCACGCCGTCCTCTCCGGGAGCTCCTGGATCCGGTTTCTCTTCCTCCCCGACGACGCCCCGCGACAAACGCCGACCACCCTGAGCTCCCGTCACCGGTGAACCTCGAATCCCGCCGCCGCTACAGTGCCACGTCGCCAGATCTGATCCGCGCTACCGTAAACCCTAATCTGGGGTTGACTTTCTCCTCTCTCTCTCAATAATTTTTGCACATGTTCATCGGCTCATAACTCTGCAACCGTTGCTCTGATTCGGGCGTGTAGCATATCGAAATGTTCGTCTCGATGAGTACTCCATTTCATCTCATGGCATCATTTTCATTTGAGCTCATCTTGATGCCCGAAATGCTGTTGGAAGAGGGCTATGTGATGTTAGTTTCTGATTATTATCAGCGAATGCACTTTTGTCATTTTTGCCATGATTAATGTGTGCATGCTACGATCTTGAGCTCTACATGTGTTTTGAAGTATGCCATGCCATCTTTACATGGGTGTGTGCCATGTATTTTTGTGATCTCTGTGGTGACTATCACAAGCATGCAAAGTAGCTTACTTAATGTTGCTGATTTCAGGGACTTAGAAATATTCTAAGTCATTGCCCTGTCATTATCTTTATGCCATATGTTCATGTTGCTACCAAGTGATCCGTGCATCTTTTGAGCATGATCATTAAGGATGTTTTGTAGATATTGTGGTGCTCTATCCATCCATGTCTTTGATTGCAATTATGGAGCACCCTAGCTTGAGTTAATCGAGCTCTACTTTTGCTATAAAATGTTCCTGGCAGATTGTTAACATGCTTAGCAATTTTGCCGAGCTTGTTGTAATTGATCCATTCATGCTATGTTGTTGTTCTTGCCATGTTTAGCTTCTATGCCATGTCTACTTGCTAGGTGTATGCTTAGTTTATCATGCAATGCCTTGTGGTGAGTGCATCGAGCTCGTAAACATGCCTACTTGATATATGTTTTGCCATGTTCCAGTTTTCTCTAAGTCTGAATCTGTTAACGATAATTGATATGTTCATGTGGTTGCAATTGTATTTTTTGTTCCATTTTGGCTTATGGTCAGTAAGGGACTTTTGTTGTATGCTTTGAGTAGCTTCATACCACGCCTTGCTTTGCCATGATATGTTCCTATAGCATGTTGTTATCTTGCTCTAAACATTGCTTCCTGATGTTAAATTCCTAACATGTTGTTAATTTTACTAAGTCTGAAACCTGATATCTTTTGCACTTTTGCCATGCTTCTTTGAACCTGCCATTGAGTGAATTAGCCGTAGCTTAGTGTTCATCTTTTGTCAAGCATCTCTAGTGGACCCCTGCCATGTATTTTGTTGGTATGTTTGGGTGCAGTAGCTTGTTGTTCTTGATGCATTTAGATGGTCTCGTGCTGTTAATCACAGATCGGTGCCATATTTGTTTTGCTTGCCATTTCCAAACCGTGCATCCGATTCCGGTGAACTTTATATCGATTTCGACCGAAATCAACTCACCTTTCTATAGGCACTCTTGGGTTTTCCAAGTTGAGTCCAAGTTCAATCATTCCTTTCCAAATCATGCATATGCATCGCATATCGCATCCCGCATATCATGACATGTTTTGCATCATGTTGCTTGTGCATTGCACATGGTTGATTGTGTCTCCCTCTGCTTGTTGTTCTTGCTTGGGTAGAGCTGGGAGACGAGTACGTGATCAAGGAGCCCATTGAGTACGCTTGCGAGGATCAAGTCAACTCGGAGAACTTTGCAGGCAAGATGACCATACCCTCGAAATCACTTCTATCTTTGCTTGCTAGATGCTGGCTCTTTTGCTATGCCTATGCTACGATACCTACCACTTTCTTATCATGCCTCCCATATTTCCATGTCAATCCTCTAACCCACCTTGTCCTAGCAACCCGTTGTTTGGCTATGTTACCGCTTTGCTCAGCCCCTCTTATAGCGTTGCTAGTTGCAGGTGAAGATTGGAGTTTGTTCCTTGTTGGAACATGTTTATTATTGGGATATCATTATTATGCCTTGTCTACTTTAATGCACCTAAATACTTGGTAAAGGGTGGAAGGCTCGGCCTTATGCCTGGTGAGGGAGTCCTTCAATGCCAGTGACGAACCTAAATTCCAAACAGCCCGAGCACCAGCCGCACTGGTCCTCAGAACAATCGTGGACGGCTTTCGACTCACCAAGGTACTCATGGACGGCAGCGGCGGATTAAACCTCATCTATGAGGAAACTCTTCAAAAGATGGAAATAGACTGGAGCCGCATTGAGCAAAGTAGCACAACCTTTAGAGGAATGATCCCCAGTCGGGAAGCATGTTGTGCTGGAAAAATCACACTAGACGTGGTATTCGGCACGCCGGATAATTACAGGTCCGAAGAAATCACATTCCAAGTGGCCCCGTTCAGCAGCGGATACCACGCTCTATTAGGGCGGGAGGTCTTTACAATCTTCCAAGCCATACCCCATTACGGGTACAAGAAGCTCAAAATGCCCGGGCCCAATGGAATCATCACTCTTGCTAGCGATCCGGACATAGCACTCCACACCGAAAATAAGACAGCTGCACTGGCCCTTGAGGCACTATCTAAAGCCTTAGCGACCGAGGAACTAATCGCGCTACGCTCCACGGTGAACAGGGACGACGTGATACTCGATAAAAGATCCAAGTCCACCTCCTTTAAACCGGCGGAAGAAATAGTCAAATTCCAAGTCCATCCAACAGACCCTACAAAAACAGCTTCCATTGGGGCACAATTAAACCCTGATGTCGATGCCGCACTGTGAGAGTTCCTACGTGAGAACTGGGACATTTTTGCCTGGCACCATTTAGACATGCCAGGAATCCCACGTAGGCTGGCTGAGCATAGCCTAAATATCCTAAAAGGATTCAAGCCAGTCAAGCAGGCTCTTCGACGTTTCTCCGAACCTAAGATACAAGCCATGGGAGAGGAACTACCCAAGCTATTGGAGGCCGGATTCATTAGAGACATAAAACATCCGGACTTGCTAGCAAACCAGGTGATGGTACCAAAGAAGGACAAATCCTGGTGCGCTTGTGCGTCAATTTTAAGGACCTTAACAAGGCCTGCCCAAAGGATCCCTTCCCCCTCTCCCGCATCGATCAAATCATCGATGCTACCGCAGGACACGATTCATTGTGTTTCCTCGACGCATACTCCGGCTACCATCAAATTAAAATGGCAGAGCCAGACCAAGCCGCAACGGCATTCATCACACCATACGGCCCATTCTGCTTCAACACAATGCCCTTCGGGCTCAAAAACGCCGGTGCAACATATCAACGCATGATTCAGACATGTCTGGCAAACCAGATCAGCAAAACAGTGGAGGCATACGTAGATGACATGGTCGTTAAAACCAAGCATGTCGAAACTCTAGTAGATGACTTGAGGCTCACATTCAACAACCTCCGAACATATGACATGAAGCTCAATCCGGAAAAATGCGTTTTCGGCGTACCAGCCGGAAAGCTCCTGGGATTCATTGTCTCCAGTAGAGGTATTGAAGCTAATCCGGCCAAAATCCGAGCGTTGTCACAGTTGGCTACCCCAACAGACCTCAAACAAATACAAAAATTGACTGGATGCGTGGCAGCTCTAAGCCGCTTTATCTCCCGCTTGGGCGAAAAGGCATTACCCCTTTATCGCCTCCTTCGGTGCACCGAACACTTCGAGTGGACGGATGCCGCCACGGCCGGACTCAATGAAATCAAAGCCATATTGGCAACAAACCCAGTCCTAGTCGCGCCAAACATTGGTGAACCAATGCTATTATACATTGCGGCAACTCATCAAGTCGTAAGCGCAGTGCTCGTCGTCAAGTGAGAAATGGACGGACACAAATTCCCCCTTCAAAAGTCGGTTTACTATGTGTCCACTGTCCTTACTCCATGCAAATCATGGTACCCGCATTATCAAAAGATAGCGTACGCGGTATTTATGGCATCCCGGAAGCTGCGACACTACTTTCCAGAGTGTTCAATAATGGTAGAGTCGGAAGTACCACTTAACGATATTATAAACAACCGCGACGCGACAGGCCGGATTGCCAAATGGGCCATTGAGCTCCTCCAGTTCGACATAACTTACAAGCCACGGCGAGCTATTAAGTCGCAAGTTTCGGCTGACTTCGTCACTGAATGGACGGAAGCCGAACTCCCTAAAGAGTACGGTACATATTCAAACTGGATCATGCACTTCGACGGCTCCAAAATGTTGGTTGGTCTGGGGGATGGCGTCGTTTTGACATCCCCAACAGGAGACACCGTTCAATACGTACTACATATAATGTATACGGACTCCAACAACGCAGCCGAATATGAGGCCCTTCTACATGGTCTCCGGATGGCAGTATCCATGGGCATTCAACGCCTAGAGGTGCGCGGGGATTCGAACCACGCGATATCCCAAATAAATGGAGACTTTGATGCCAAGGATCCGAAAATGGCAGCTTATCGCAATGCCGTCCTAAAAATGTAGCTCGGTTCGAGGGGCTCGAATTTCACCATGTGACTCGGGAAAACAATCAGGCGGCGGATATCCTCACCCGCATTGGCGCAAAACGCGACGCGGTCCCTCCCAACATATTTCTGGAAAGGCTTTTCAAGCCATCCATAGCATGGGAAGGGGACACCGGTAACAACAGTCCGGACCCGGACAAAATACCCGATACCGAACTCTCTGACATAATCGGAGGCTCCGCCACCGAAATAACACAATCAGCCCACAAAATAATGGCCATTATTGCCCCGTGGACAGAACCATTCCTGGCCTACCTAACTAGACAGGAACTTCCGGAGGACCAAAATGAGGCACGCTGCATAGTGCGGTGATCCAAGGCCTACATGGTCCATGAGGGAGAATTGTACAAAAAAAGCGCTACCGGAGTCCTTCAAAGGTGCCTCTCCGAAGAGGAAGGGCGGAACCTTTTGGCAGAAATTCACGCCGGACTCGGCGGTCATCACGCCGCAGCCCGGGCTCTTGTAAGCAAGGCCTTCCATACAGGATTCTATTGGCCAACGGCCCGGGCAGATGCACATGACTTGGTCCAACATTGCGCCGGTTGCCAACTCTTTGCAAATCAAAGCCACATGCCACCCACCGCCCTCCAAACAATCCCCATTACATGGCCCTTTGCGGTCTGGGGGCTTGACATGGTTGGACCCCTTAAAGGGGGAACCCTCAAGAAAAAATACTTATTAGTCATGGTGGATAAATTCACCAAATGGATAGAGGCTAAACCGGTTAAAACAGCCGAATCCGGACCGATGATAGATTTCATATCCGGGATTGTACACCATTACGGCGTCCCCCACAGCTATTGGGTTTCGTAGTAATTTCAAAAAAAATCCTACGCACACGCAAGATCATGGTGATGCATAGCAACGAGAGGGGGAGAGTGTGATCTACGTACCCTTGTAGATCGACAACGGAAGCGTTAACTTGGTTGATGTAGTCGTACGTCTTCACGGCCCGACCGATCAAGCACCGAAACTACGACACCTCCGAGTTCTAGCACACATTCAGCTCGATGACAATCCCCGGACTCCGATCCAGCAAAGTGTCGGGGAAGAGTTCCGTCAGCACGACGGCGTGGTGACGATCTTGATGTACTACTGTTGCAGGGCTTCGCCTAAGCACCGCTACAATATTACCGAGGACTATGGTGGAAGGGGGCACCGCACACGGCTAAGAATATGATCACGTGGATCAACTTGTGTCTCTAGGGGGTGCCCCTGCCTCCGTATATAAAGGTTCAAAGGGGGGGCGGCCATCATAGGGCATGCCAGGAGGAGTCCTACTCCTTCCGGGAGTAGGACTCCCCCCCTTTCCTAGTTGGAATAGGATTCGCGGAGGGGGGAAAAGAGGAGAGAGAGGAGGAAGGGGGGTCGGCCCCCTCTCCTTGTCCTATTCGGACCAAGGGGGGAGGGGCGCGTGGCCCATCTCTAGCCACCTCTCCTCTCTTCCACTAAGGCCCACTAAGGCCCATATACCTCCCGGGGGGTTCCGGTAACCTCCCGGTAATCCGGTAAAATCCCGATTTCACCCGGAACACTTCTGATATCCAAACATAGGCTTCCAATATATCAATCTTTATGTCTCGACCATTTCAAGACTCCTCGTCATGTCCGTGATCACATCCGGGACTTCAAACAACCTTCGGTACATCAAAATGCATAAACTCATAATATAACTATCATCGTAACCTTAAGCGTGCGGACCCTACGGGTTCGAGAACAATGTAGACATGACCGAGACACGTCTCCGGTCAATAACCAATAGCGGGGCCTGGATGCCCATATTGGTTCCTACATATTCTACGAAGATCTTTTATCGGTCAGACCGCATAACAACATACGTTGTTCCCTTTGTCATCGGTATGTTACTTGCCCGAGATTCGATCGTCGGTATCCCATACCTAGTTCAATCTCGTTACCGGCAAGTCTCTTTACTCGTTCCGTAATATATCATCCCGCAACTAACTCATTAGTTGCAACGCTTGCAAGGCTTAAGTGATGTGCATTACCGAGAGGGCCCAGAGATACCTCTCCGACAATCGGAGTGACAAATCCTAATCTCGAAATACGCCAACCCAACATGTACCTTTGGAGACACCTGTAGAGCTCCTTTATAATCACCCAGTTACGTTGTGACGTTTGGTAGCACACAAAGTGTTCCTCTGGCAAACGGGAGTTGCATAATCTCATAGTCATAGGAACATGTATAAGTCATGAAGAAAGCAATAGCAACATACTAAACGATCGGGTGCTAAGCTAATGGAATGGGTCATGTCAATCAGATCATTCAACTAATGATGTGATCCCGTTAATCAAATGACAACTCTTTGTCCATGGTTAGGAAACATAACCATCTTTGATTAACGAGCTAGTCAAGTAGAGGCATACTAGTGACACTCTATTTGTCTATGTATTCACACATGTATTATGTTTCCGGTTAATACAATTCTAGCATGAATAATAAACATTTATCATGATATAAGGAAATAAATAATAACTTTATTATTGCCTCTAGGGCATATTTCCTTCAGTCTCCCACTTGCACTAGAGTCAATAATCTAGATTACACAATAATGATTCTAACACCCATGGAGCCTTGGTGTTGATCATGTTTTGCTCGTGGAAGAGGCTTAGTCAACGGGTTTGCTACATTCAGATCCGTATGTATCTTGCAAATCTCTATGTCTCCCACCTGGACTAGATCCCGGATGGAATTGAAGCGTCTCTTGATGTGCATGGTTCTCTTGTGAAATCTGGATTCCTTCGCCAAGGCAATTGCACCAGTATTGTCACAAAAGATTTTCATTGGACCCGATGCACTAGGTATGACACCTAGATCGGATATGAACTCCTTCATCCAGACTCCTTCATTTGCTGCTTCCGAAGCAGCTATGTATTCCGCTTCACACGTAGATCCCGCCATGACGCTCTGTTTAGAACTGCACCAACTGACAGCTCCACCGTTTAATGTAAACACGTATCCGGTTTGTGATTTAGAATCGTCCGGATCAGTGTCAAAGCTTGCATCAACGTAACCGTTTACGATGAGCTCTTTGTCACCTCCATATACGAGAAACATATCCTTAGTCCTTTTCAGGTACTTCAGGATGTTCTTGACCGCTGTCCAGTGATCCACTCCTGGATTACTTTGGTACCTCCCTGCTAGACTTATAGCAAGGCACACATCAGGTCTGGTACACAGCATTGCATACATGATAGAGCCTATGGCTGAAGCATAGGGAACATCTTTCATTTTCTCTCTATCTTCTGCAGTGGTCGGGCATTGAGTCTGACTCAACTTCACACCTTGTAACACAGGCAAGAACCCTTTCTTTGCTTGATCCATTTTGAACTTCTTCAAAATCTTGTCAAGGTATGTGCTTTGTGAAAGTCCAATTAAACGTCTTGATCTATCTCTATAGATCTTTATGCCTAATATGTAAGCAGCTTCACCGAGGTCTTTCATTGAAAAACTCTTATTCAAGTATCCCTTTATGCCATCCAGAAATTCTATATCATTTCCAATCAGTAATATGTCATCCACATATAATATCAGAAATGCTACAAAGCTCCCACTCACTTTCTTGTAAATACAGGCTTCTCCAAAAGTCTGTATAAAACCAAATGCTTTGATCACACTATCAAAGCGTTTATTCCTACTTCGAGAGGCTTGCACCAGTCCATAAATGGATCGCTGGAGTTTGCACACTTTGTTAGCTCCCTTTGGATCGACAAAACCTTCCGGTTGCATCATATACAACTCTTCTTCCAGAAATCCATTCAGGAATGCAGTTTTGACATCCATCTACCAAATTTCATAATCATAAAATGCGGCAATTGCTAACTTGATTCGGACAGACTTAAGCATCGCTACAGGTGAGAAGGTCTCATCGTAGTCAACCCCTTGAACTTGCCGAAACCCTTTTGCGACAAGTCGAGCTTTGTAGACAGTAATATTATCGTCGGTGTCAGTCTTCTTCTTGAAGATCCATTTATTCTCAATTGCTTGCCGATCATTGGGCAAGTCAACCAAAGTCCACACTTTGTTCTCATACATGGATCCCATCTCAGATTTCATGGCTTCAAGCCATTTTGCGGAATCTGGGCTTACCATCGCTTCTTCATAGTTTGTAGGTTCATCATGATCTAGTAGCATGACTTACAGAACTGGATTACCGTACCACTCTGGCGCGGATCTCATTCTGGTTGATCTACGAGGTTCAGTAGTATCTTGTTCTGAAGTTTCATGATCATTATCATTAGCTTCCTCACTAATTGGTGTAGGTGTCACAGAAATAGTTTTCTGTGATGCACTACTTTCCAATAAGGGAGCAGGTACAGTTACCTCGTCAAGTTCTACTTTCCTCCCACTCACTTCTTTCGAGAGAAACTCCTTCTCCAGAAAGTTTCCGAACTTAGCAACAAAAGTCTTGCCTTCGGATCTGTGATAGAAGGTGTATCCAATAGTCTCCTTTGGATATCCTATGAAGACACATTTCTCCGATTTGGGTTCGAGCTTATCAGGTTGAAGCTTTTTCACATAAGCATCGCAGCCCCAAACTTTCAGAAACGACAACTTTGGTTTCTTGCCAAACCATAGTTCATAAGGCGTCGTCTCAATGGATTTTGATGGTGCCCTATTTAACGTGAATGCAGCCGTCTCCAAAGCATAACCCCAAAACGATAGCGGTAAATCGGTAAGAGACATCATAGATCGCACCATATCTAGTAAAGTACGATTAAGACGTTCGGACACACCATTACGCTGTGGTGTTCCAGGTGGCGTGAGTTGCGAAACTATTCTGCATTTTTTCAAATGTACACCAAACTCGTAACTCAAATATTCTCCTCCACGATCAGATCGTAGAAACTTTATTTTCTTGTTATGATGATTTTCAACTTCACTCTAAAATTCTTTGAACTTTTCAAACATTTCAGACTTCTATTTCATTAAGTAGATATACCCATATCTGCTTAAGTCATCTGTGAAGGTGAGAAAATAACGATATCCGCCACGAGCCTCAATATTCATCGGACCACATACATCAGTATGTATGATTTCCAACAAATCTGTTGCTCTCTCCATAGTACCGGAGAACAGCGTTTTAGTCATCTTGCCCATGAGGCACGGTTCGCAAGTACCAAGTGATTCATAATCAAGTGGTTCCAAAAGTCCATCAGTATGGAGTTTCTTCATGCGCTTTACACCGATATGACCTAAACGGCAGTGCCACAAATAAGTTGCACTATCATTATCAACTCTGCATCTTTTGGCTTCAACATTATGAATATGTGTGTCACTACTATCGAGATTCAATAAGAATAGACCATTCTTCAAGGGTGCATGACCATAAAAGATATTACTCATATAAATAGAACAGCCATTATTCTCTGATTTAAATGAATAACCGTCTCGCATCAAACAAGATCCAGATATAATGTTCATGCTCAACACTGGCACCAAATAACAATTATTTAGGTCTAATATTAATCCTGAAGGTAGATGTAGAGGTAGCGCGCCAACTGCAATCACATCAACTTTGGAACCGTTTCCCATGCGCATCGTCACCTCGTCCTTATCCAATATTCGCTTAATCCATAGTCCTTGTTTTGAGTTGCAAATATTAGCAACAGAACCAGTATCGAATACCCAGGTGCTACTGCGAGCATTAGTAAGGTACACATCAATAACATGTATATCACATATACCTTTGTTCACCTTGCCATCATTCTTATCCGCCAAATACTTGGGGCAGTTCCGCTTCCAGTGACCAGTCTGCTTGCAGTAGAAGCACTCAGTTTCAAGCTTCGGTCCAGACTTGGGTTTCTTCTCTCGAGCAGCAACTTGCTTGTTGTTCTTCTTGAAGTTCCCCTTCTTCTTCCCTTTACCCTTTTTCTTGAAACTAGTGGTCTTGTTGACCATCAACACTTGATGCTCCTTTTTGATTTCTACCTCCGCAGCTTTCAGCATTGCGAAGAGCTCGGGAATAGTCTTATTCATCCCTTGCATATTATAGTTCATCACGAAGCTCTTGTAGCTTGGTGGCAGTGATTGGAGAATTATGTCAATGACGCAATCATCTGGAAGATTAACTCCCATTTGAATCAAGTGATTATTATACCCAGACATTTTGAGTATATGCTCACTGACAGAACTGTTCTCCTCCATCTTGCAGCTATAGAACTTATTGGAGACTTCATATCTCTCAATCCGGGCATTTGCTTGAAATATTAACTTCAACTCCTGGAACATCTCATATGCTCCATGACGTTCAAAACGTCGTTGAAGTCCCGGTTCTAAGCCGTAAAGCATGGCACACTGAACTATCGAATAGTCATCAGCTTTGCTCTGCCAGACGTTCACAACATCTGGTGTTGCTCCAGCAGCAGGCCTGGCACCCAGCGGTGCTTCCAGGATGTAATTCTTCTGTGCAGCAATGAGGATAATCCTCAAGTTATGGACCCAGTCCGTGTAATTGCTACCATCATCTTTCAACTTTGCTTTCTCAAGGAACGCATTAAAATTCAACGGAACAACAGCACGGGCCATCTATCTACAATCAAACATACATAAGCAAGATACTATCAGGTACTAAGTTCATGATAAATTTAGGTTCAATTAATCATATTACTTAAAGAACTCCCACTTAGATAGACATCCCTCTAATCCTCTAAGTGATTACGTGATCCAAGTCAACTAAACCATGTCCGATCATCACGTGAGATGGAGTAGTTTCATTGGTGAACATCACTATGTTGATCATATCTACTATATGATTCACGCTCGACCTTTCGGTCTCCGTGTTCCGAGGCCATATCTGTATATGCTTGGCTCGTCAAGTATAACCTGAGTATTCCGCGTGTGCAACTGTTTTGCACCCGTTGTATTTGAACGTAGAGCCTATCACACCCGATCATCACGTGGTGTCTCAGCACGAAGAACTTTCGCAACGGTGCATACTCAGGGAGAACACTTCTTGATAATTAGTGAGAGATCATCTTATAATGCTACCGTCAATCAAAGCAAGATAAGATGCATAAAAGATAAACATCACATGCAATCAATATAAGTGATATGATATGGCCATCATCATCTCGTGCTTGTGATCTCCATCTCCGGAGCACCATCATGATCACCATCATCACCGGCGCGACACCTTGATCTCCATCGTAGCATCATTGTCGTCTCGCCAATCTTATGCTTCCACGACTATCGCTACCGCTTAGTGATAAAGTAAAGCATTACAGCTCGATTGCATTGCATACAATAAAGCGACAACCATATGGCTCCTGCCAGTTGCCGATAACTCGGTTACAAAACATGATCATCTCATACAATAAAATTTAGCATCATGTCTTGACCATATCACATCACAACATGCCCTGCAAAAACAAGTTAGACATCCTCTACTTTGTTGTTGCATGTTTTACGTGGCTGCTACGGGCTTAAGCAAGAACCAATCTTACCTACGCATCAAAACCACAACGATAGTTTGTCAAGTGGTGCTGTTTTAACCTTCACAAGGACCGGGCGTAGCCACACTCGGTTCAACTAAAGTTGGTGAAACTGTCACCCGCAAGCCACCTATGTGCAAAGCACGTCGGGAGAACCGGTCTCGCGTAAGCGTACGCGTAATGTCGGTCCGGGCCGCTTCGTCCAACAATACCGCCGAACCAAAGTATGACATGCTGGTAAGCAGTATGACTTATATCGCCCACAACTCACTTGTGTTCTACTCGTGCATATAACATCAACATATAAAACCTAGGCTCGGATGCCACTGTTGAGTTTCGTAGTAATTTCAAAAAAATTCCTACGCACATGCAAGATCATGGTGATGCATAGCAACGAGAGGGGGAGAGTGTGATCTACGAACCCTTGTAGATCGACAACAGAAGTGCTAACTTGGTTGATGTAGTCGTACGTCTTCACGGCCCGACCGATCAAGCACCGAAACTACGGCACCTCCGAGTTCTAGCACACGTTCAGCTCGATGACGATCCCCAGACTCCGATCCAGCAAAGTGTCGGGGAAGAGTTCCGTCAGCACGACGGCGTGGTGACGATCTTGATGTACTACTGTCGCAGGGCTTCGCCTAAGCACCGCTACAATATTATCGAGGACTATGGTGGAAGGGGGCACCGCACACGGCTAAGAATATGATCACGTGGATCAACTTGTGTCTCTAGGGGGTGCCCCTGCCTCCGTATATAAAGGATCAAAGGGGGGGCCTGCCGGCAATCATAGGGCGCGCCAGGAGGAGTCCTACTCCTTCCGGGAGTAGGACTCCCCCCTTTCCTAGTTGGAATAGGATTCGCGGAGGGGGGGAAAGAGGAGAGAGAGGAGGAAGGGGGGCCGGCCCCCTCTCCTCTCTTCCACTAAGGCCCACTAGGGCCCATATACCTCCCGGGGGGTTCCGGTAACCACCCGGTAATCCGGCAAAATCCCTATTTCACCCGAAACACTTCCGATATCCAAACATAGGCTTCCAATATATCAATCTTTATGTCTCGACCATTTCGAGACTCCTCGTCATGTCCGTGATCACATCTGGGACTTCGAACAACCTTCGGTACATCAAAATGCATAAACTCACAATATAACGGTCATCGTAACCTTAAGCGTGCGGACCCTACGGGTTCGAGAACAATGTAGACATGACCGAGACACGTCTCCGGTCAATAACCAATAGCGGGACCTGGATGCCCATATTGGTTCCTACATATTCTACGAAGATCTTTTATCGGTCAGACCGCATAACAACATACGTTGTTCCCTTTGTCATCGGTATGTTACTTGCCCGAGATTCGATCGTCGGTATCCCATACCTAGTTCAATCTCGTTACCGGCAAGTCTCTTTACTCGTTCCGTAATATATCATCCCGCAACTAACTCATTAGTTGCAACGCTTGCAAGGCTTAAGTGATGTGCATTACCGAGAGGGCCCAGAGATACCTCTCCGACAATCGGAGTGACAAATCCTAATCTCGAAATACGCCAACCCAACATGTACCTTTGGAGACACCTGTAGAGCTCCTTTATAATCACCCAGTTACGTTGTGACGTTTGGTAGCACACAAAGTGTTCCTCTGGCAAACGGGAGTTGCATAATCTCATAGTCATAGGAACATGTATAAGTCATGAAGAAAGCAATAGCAACATACTAAACGATCGGGTGCTAAGCTAATGGAATGGGTCATGTCAATCAGATCATTCAACTAATGATGTGATCCCGTTAATCAAATGACAACTCTTTGTCCATGGTTAGGAAACATAACCATCTTTGATTAACGAGCTAGTCAAGTAGAGGCATACTAGTGACACTCTGTTTGTCTATGTATTCACACATGTATTATGTTTCCGGTTAATACAATTCTAGCATGAATAATAAACATTTATCATGATATAAGGAAATAAATAATAACTTTATTATTGCCTCTAGGGCATATTTCCTTCAACAACATCATCACTGATAATGGCACGAACTTCACGGCCGACGAGCTAAAACTCTGGTGCAGCAAAATGGGCATCAAGCTCGATTATGCTTCAGTCTATCACCCACAAACCAACGGTCAGGTCGAACGAGCAAATGGTCTTATAATGAGCGGCATTAAACCCAGATTAGTGCGCTCCTTAACGGATTCTGACACGCACTGGGTAGAGGAGCTCGACTCCGTACTCTGGGGGCTGCGGACCATGCCGAATCGTATTACCGGATATACACCATTTTTTATGGTGTACGGCGCAGAGGCAGTCCTGCCCTGTGACATAATTCATGACTCACCTCGAGTGTGCATGTACGAAGAAAGAGAAGCCGAGCTCGATCGGCAGTACAGTCTGGACACCTTGGAGGAAGAGCGCGACGTAGCCAAAGCCAGTTCCGCATTTTACCAGCAACAGGCTCGCAGATACCAAAGCAGAGAAGTATGGGCCAAAACTTATAACGTTGGCGAACTAGTTCTACGGCTGCCGGATAAGAAAAAGAACAAGCTCGAGCCCAAATGGGAAGGTCCCTTCATTATCGACCAAGTTCTGACCAGTGGAGCGTACCGACTGCGGGATGCATCGACTAGTCGACTCGAGCCGAACCCATGGAACGCAGCCAGGCTCCGAAGATTCTACGCCTAGCACCGGACTTTATGTTAGTCCCCTCCCTTTGTCCATTTTCTGCATATGCATCATCTGTCTTGTTTCCCTTTCTTTCTTTTATTTCTCTAGGCCTTCAAGGGTCACCTTCTGCCTCACTCATACATTACAGATGCGCTAGCCGCACTCTTCATACCTAGGGGCTTCTTTCACAGAAGCTTAAATTATTTACCTAGGCCTCACACCCAACACATGTGTTATACTTCCGCATGTACCTTTTTTCACCATTATATGCATCGATATGACTTAAGTTTTGGCCAAGCTGGGTTGCCTGGCTCTTGTATTTATGCCCTACGTTCCCGTTAATTCGGCTAGGGCATAAGGGGAGCACCTCTGCGATTGTTACCGCCGGGTCAGCCGGACATGTACCTCAGACTGGGTGAAGCCGAAAGCTAGCGTTCTTAAGGGAATATTCGGTCAGTGAACAAAAGATGACTTTTATTTATTATACATATTTGCCCCCAGATGCTTTTTCTGTGCTTCTTGTCGCAATCCGTACATGCACTTCAGGGCATGCTTACCTAGGGAAAGGAACCCTTAACGGAACTATTCTCCCTGGAAGATGTTTCTTACTACCCATGTAATATAACATAACTAGTTGGGCACTTGTCTGATAAAGCACTAATGACCCCTACGCCTGGTCTCCACACATGCCCCGGTTCTTACATAACCGAGAGGGTATTCGGATACACTCCAGACTGTCGGGTCCCGAGGTTGAAGCGAAAAGGTCCGCCGCGACAAACGATGTACAATCCGGCTAGAAGGCATTATACATGTTACTTTAAAATTACATAGTTAATTTGACTGGTTGAATTCCTCTTCAATACCATCCAATAGGCTGTCTAGTCTACAGTCCTGTTGGGAATACTTTGCGGCCAATTCTACTTGGCCGTACACTAAGCTCACAGGGATCTCCTTCCCATCGGGCCCCATAGATCCAACTTCGGCCATGTGGTTCGGGTCAGCCTTCGTGTACCGTGTCTTCACCATTGCCCAGGCTTCCCTGGCGCCCTGACGGCAGGCCAATATCTTCCATAATCGGAAGCGTCGCCACGCTCCCTTTAGCTTTTCTGCAAGCTCTCCAAGGCCTTCGGGTATGGAGACGGATGGCCACAAGGCCTGGGCGACGCCTTGCATCACCTGCCGAACTCGTTCGTGCAGCTGTGAGAGCTCGGGAAGAAGGTCACCTGTTGAACCGAGCATTTCCTCGGCAGGACCACCTATTAGCATACCTACAGACATAACTCTGTCAGCCAGCTTCCTCGACGAACTCTTTTTAAAAGTTCGTTCAAGCACTTACTAAATATGCCGCGTCGAAGCCGCCGATTTTCCTTAACAGAGTCCGACAGTTGGGCACGAACATCTTGTAGTTCCACGCCCAGCTTGGTGTTGGCATCTTGGAGATCATTTTTCTCCTGCCTCACCCTCGTAAGCACGTTCTCACCGGCCTTCAGCTGGCGTTGGAGCTGTTGCTTATCCGGATTTACACCAGTGTCATCTGCAATTTTATCGTCAGATCTGCATACACGCTACATTCTATATGATACTTATCATTTGAAGGATATGTTACCAGAGGGGGTCTCTTTGGGCTCCCCTGCTGCGGCCAGTGCGGCCTGAAGTTGGGCTTTGCACTCTTCCAGCTCCTGGGACAGCTGAGTATTCTTTTCTGTAAGAACCTGCATAACAAATGATCCTTAAATCAGTTATCCTAACTGTTTCAAGTCTCAGGGGCTACTGATATATATAATCACCAAATTTTCTCACCCGTATGTCTTTTACATACTGCTCTGTGGCTCTGGCTAGACCATTTCGAGTGGCACGGAGGTGTGCGTCTCCCGAGTTGAAGGCATCCAATGCCTCTTGGGAGAAACAAGCGTCACGAAGAACAGTTCGGCAACGCCTGTGGTTCATGGCACTTTCCACCTCGGAACGGGTGGCGGACAGTTTATCCGCATCCTCTGTCGGAGGAGCACCCGGCGCACACCTCGTATTCGTTCCCGCCTCCGAATCCAGCCTTGGAGCCTCGCTTGTGGAGGCGCGATTGGTAGCCTCTCCGGGTATAGTCCGGCGAGTGCTCTTTTTCCTGAAAATAAGGCATGGGCATTAATATGCCTCTGAGAATAATGTCTTGCAATAAAGACGGCACGCCATACCGCTGCGCCGGTGTCTCAATCTGGACTGCGGGTCTTCTCAGCCTGTCTGGCCTTGTGGCCCCTTGTTGGCCAGTCGCCGCAGGCTCGGCCTTCTGCCTCGAGGACCTCCCCTGCAAAACATGGCTGTTATACAGCGTCAAAAACACGCAAGGACGGATCCCCTTTTGAAGTGTTGGGACTTCGGTCTCAGTCACCTGTGAGGCTGGAACTAGCGCAGGGTAATCGGCCATAATGGCCACCAAAGCATTATCATTGCTCGATTGGTAAAACACCCCATCGATCAGCTCCATAGATATGTCCGGGTCCTCTTGGGAGGCCGGGTCGAGGGACCGTCCAGGGTCCTCCAGTTGTGGAGGGGGGTTGTTTATCTCCCTTACAGCCTGGCGTAGTTCCTACGTAGAAATCGCTAGACTGAATACTTAACTGCGGAAATATGAAACAGATGGGCGAGAAAAAGTCTCCGCTTACCCAGCTCGGAGGATTGTACATAGAAAATCCGCCCTGCGGGTTGACACGAAGGAATTCCTCCTCTTCTCCCTTGTACAAAGTGGATAAGATCTTTATTAGATCAGCAACCGATCCCGGCCCTTTACGACCGTACCGGGTGGCGTCATCCTCCCCGTTGAAATCCCACATGGGGTGGCCTCTATACTGAAGCGGCTACACCCCCGCATGATGAATATGGCCATGACCTCGATCATGGTCAATCCGGATCGAGCTAAAAAACTTATCCGGCTCATCAGGTAAAGAATGTCCCTGTCATCTTCCTCCAGGGAGCTCCGTGGATGCTAGATCTAGCGCTTCTTCAAAGGGGCGTTGTCAAACTCAGGAAGGCCGATCCGAATAGGATCCGGGAGGGGGACGTCTTCTATATAAAACCATTCTAAAGGCCAGTCTTCGGACATCTTCTTTGGGGTCCTGGACAGGTATCCGGTCCCGGCAATACGCCACACTTCGGCTCCGCCCACTTGATATATTGACCCCTTCTGAGAATGGGGCACAAGGCAGAACAGCTTCTTCCACAGAGCGAAATGAGCCTCACAACCCAAAAACAACTCGCAGAGCGCTATGAATCCCGCGATATGCAGCATGGAGGCAGGCATAAGGTTGTGCAACTGGAGGCCATAGAACTCCAGGAGCCCCCGGAGAAACGGATGAATTGGGAATCCGAGCCCTCTTACCAAATGAGGGACAAGGCATACCCGCTCTCCCTTGGAGGGATTGGGAAGGCTCTCCGCTTGCTCTCCGCCATTATAGGTGGCAAGCCCGGCTCGAACCGGGACCAGGTACGCTGGGGGAAGAAATCCCTTGGTCTGAAGCATCGCTAATTTGCTATGCGGGACGGAACATCTCTCCCAATCTCCAGGCTTGGAGCTAAGGGAGCGAGAGGAGGAGCTGAGTCGACCAGCCATGGTGGAATGGACATCTGTCGGGTGCGCTCCGATGAAGGCTCGCCAAGGGAGGATGGTGTGATTTGGATCAGAATCCTCGTCTTTTTAATAGGCGGCTCATCTACACAGCTAGGGGGGTAAATGTGAAAACACCCTGACTCTTCACATTTGCTCGACACATGGAAAGTGGCCATTATTGGGTGTGGAAGCCAAGGAGTGCAACATTCACAAGAAACTGGACTCTATTTCGATAGGTACACAGAATTTGGAGAGGAACCTGCCTTGCAATGCCGAAGACAATACTGCGCGCCGGACTCATCGTCATTGAAGCCTGGTTCGGGGGCTACTGAGGGAGTCCTGGATTAGGGGGTCTCTGGACAGTCGGACTATCTCCGTTGGCCGGACTGTTAGACTATGAAGATACAAGATTGAAGACTTCGTCTCGTGTCCGGATGGGACTCTACTTGGCGTGGATGGCAAGCTAGGCAATACGGATATGGATATTTCCTCCTTTGTAACCGACCTTGTGTAACCCTAACCCTCTCCGGTGTCTATATAAACTGAAGGGTTTTACTCCGTAGGACAACAATCATAACATACAATCATACCATAGGCTAGCTTCTAGGGTTTAGCCTCTCTGATCTCGTGGTAGATCTACTCTTGTACTACCCATATCATCAATATCAATCAAGCAGGACGTAGGGTTTTACCTCCATCAAGAGGGCCCGAACCTGAGTAAAACATCGTGTCCCCTGCCTCCTGTTACCATCCGGCCTAGACGCACAGTTCGGGACCCCCTACCCGAGATCCGCCGGTTTTGACACCGACACCTGGTGTTTTGTTCCACTCTTGCCGCCCTAGTTTCCATCATACTGGTGTTATGTTCCTTGATTTTGTGTTCCTTACACGGTTGGGTTATAATGGGAACCCCTTGACAGTTCGCCTTGAATAAAACTCCTCCAGCAATGCCCAACCTTGGTTTTACCATTTGCCACCTAGCCTCTTTTGCCCTTGGGTTTCCGGAGCCCGAGGGTCATCTTTATTTAAACCCCCCCTAGGCCAGTGCTCCTCTGAGTATTGGTCCGACCGAGTAGACTGCGGGGCCACCTCGGGGCAACTTGAGGGTTGGTTTTACTCGTAGGATGTCTCATCTGAGTGTGCCCTGAGAACGAGATGTGTGCAGCTCCTATCGGGATTTGTCGGCACATTCGGGTGGTGTTGCTGGACTTGTTTTACCATTGTCGAGAGTCTTGTAACTGGGATGCCGAGTGTGGTCGGATTGTCTTGGGAGAAGGAATATCCTTCGTTGATCGTGAGAGCTTGTGATGGGCTAAGTTGGGACACCCCTCCAGGGATTTGATCTTTTGAAAGTCATGCCCGCGGTTATGGGCAGATGGGAATTTGTTAATGTCTGGTTGTAAATAACCTTAAACTAAACTTAAATTAAAATGAATCAACAGAGTGTGTGGCCGTGATGGTCTCTTTTTGGCAGAGTCCGGGAAGAGAACACGGTCTCGTGTTACGTTTGATCGTAGGTTGTTCTAGGATCAATTCTTGATCATAGTTATCGACCATGCCTTTGCCTTCTCTTCTCACTCTCGTTTGTGCATGTTAGCCACCATATATGCTAGTTGCTTGTTGCAGCTCCACATCATACCTTTTACCCTTCCTATAAGCTTAAATAGTCTTGATCGCGAGGGTGTGAGATTGTTGAGTCCCCGTGACTCACAGCTTACTTCCAGAACCACATGCAGGGACCGATGATACCGCTCCAGGTGATTCAACTGAGCTCAAGTGGGAGTTCGACGAGGACTCAGGACGATACTACATGTCTTTCCTAGATGATCAGCGGTGGTGCCCAGTTGGGGCGATCGGGGACTATGTTGCATTTGGGGTTTATCTTTATTTTGGTTCCGTAGTCGGACCTTGAGTGTAACTGGATGAATGTAATGTTTTATTTATGCTATTGTGTGACGTGGTGAGTGTAAGCCAACTATGTATCTTTTCCCTTATTTATTACATGGGTTGTTGTGAAGATTACCTCACTTGCGACATTGCTTTCAATGCGGTTATGCCTCTAAGTCGTGCTTCGACACATGGGAGATATAGCCGCATCGAGGGCGTTACAAGTTGGTAACCAGAGCCTTCCCCAACCTTAGGAGCCCCCTGCTTGATCGAATCGTTGGCGTTGTTGAGTCTAGAAAAATGTTTTGAGTCATTTAGGATTATATATCGGATAGTAGGAATTCTCTTTACTCCTTAGTCCTCTCGTCGCTTTGGTGAGGCATCCTGACGTAGAGTTTTGACTCTTCTCTTCTCAAATTTCACTAAAAAAATTTAGGATCACGCGGGTATCTTGGAATCGTTCCGATGGTTTTGTGACGAGAACATTGTTCTTGGTGCCTCCTGACATTTAGGGGTTGTGGCAGTGTCCCGGGGAGTTGAGCTCTGAGGTGTTGTCGTCACAATTTTATCGTTGCAATTCTGGAATACCTGAGTTTCGCCGACATCGAAAATCTCTTTTATGCAGTTGTTGGTGAGATAACCTCGACGCCACCCAGTACTGGGGCGGGAGTTCAGGAGTATTGCCATAACTCGTATAACGGATGCTTTTCGAAGGTTGAGGTAAATGATTTCCGAAGGTTTCTTGGTTATGTGTTGAAGGATGGATACAGCTGGATGTAGGATTTGCTAGCTTTGGGTGAGATATTATGCTTCCCCTGTATCCCCAACACCTGATTGCATAACCGGAAAGGTTCGGGAGTTTCATAGGTGGGAATTCTTGTAGCTCTAGTATTTCTTCCGCGGATATTTGGTTTGTGATTGGTTAATTCTCACCAAGTATTTGTTCATGTCCGTACCTTGTTGTTTTATTTCTTCTACCTCTATCTAAGTGGCTTCTCAATTTATGGAAGTGTGACCATTTCAATTGGAATTCATTCGTTCATTTTGTTCGGATGTTAAGACTATATGTTGCAATTTCGATCCATTTGATTCAGCTTGAATATATGTCTATCAAGATGCTAACGGATGTCACCCTCTCCAGGATGGCTCCTCCAACGCGCACGACTCCAAATCCTGATCCGCCACCACCACCTCCACCTCCGGAGGCATGGAAAGCTGTGATGGCCGCTACCAATGCAAACAAGCAGCTGATCATGCAAATTCTGCAAGAGCGCAACCAAGGGAATCATGGTCATGGCAACAATCAGAATCAGTTTGCTACACTCAACCAGTTCCTCGCTAACCAGCCAAAGACTTTCAGTAATTGTGTCGAGGCAACAGACGATGATGATTGGCTCGTGCATATTTGCAAGCATTTCGAATGCAGCAACATCAGGCCTGAGGACTTTGTCAAGTTTGCCTCGTTCCAACTCAAAGACCAAGCTGCAGAATGGTTTTAGCAATACAAAGATTCCAGAGGAGGCCGTGTGATTACCTGGGATGGATTCCGTCAAGACTTCAAAGCTCACCACATTCCTCAGAGTGTTGTTGAGAGCAAGCATGAGGAATTCCGCAACCTGAAGCAACGCAGCTTGTCTGTTTACCAGTATAACATCATGTTCCACAAGCTCACTCGTTTTGCCAAGCAGGACGTCCTCGACGAGAAGAGCATGATTTACAAGTTTAGAGGTGGCCTCAGAGAAGATCTTCAACTAGCTCTCATGCTTTTTGAGCCGAAGAAGTATGATGAGTTTTACAACTTGGCACTGAAACAAGAGACTGCTCAACTCAAGTGTGATGCTTCCAAGAAGAGAGTGAGAGATGCAACTCATTCTTCCTCAACTCAGGTGGTAACCAAGCAGCAAAAGTATTGGTTGCCTCCTCCTCCTCCGTTTCGTCAGCCTTATCAGCAGAAGAGCAAAGGTGACAATGGATCTTCCAACCCACCCAACCCAGGCTTTCAGAACAAGACTTCGTCTCAAGCTCCAAGATCAAGTGCTCCGTATCACCGTCCGCTCTCGGAGGTCATGTGCAACAAGTGTCAGCAGAAGGGTCACTATGCCAACAAATGCTTCAATCACAGGCGTCTTCCTCCTCCTCCTCCTGTGAGATCTGTCAGTACCGCAGTGGTCAAGCATAACCCCAAGCACGCCAAGGTCAACATGATGAATGCAGCTCAGGCAGAGGACTCGTCAGATGTCATCATGGGTAACCTTCCTGTTAACGATGTTCCTGCAAAAGTTCTTTTTGATACTGGTGCATCGCATTCTTTCTTGTCATTCCCATTTGCATAGAAGCACAATGTTGATACTGAGGTTATGCCCAAAGTCATGCAAGTTGTTTCTCCCGGCAAGCTTTTAACTTCTAGTTTGGTTGCTCCCAATGACTCTATCACGTTGGGACACTACAAATTTCTGTCCTCTCCAGTGGTCCTTGGTAACTCGCATATTGATCTTATTCTTGGAATGTATTGGCTTTCTTAGCACAAGGCTCACCTTGATTGTGCTGCCAGGCGGATTCAATTGACTCATTCGTCTGAGGATGTAATCGTCTTTGCTGCTCGTGATGATACCATTCGACTGTTTTTTCTCAATGAGAAGGGCGAGATGGATGCCATCTCTCAAATTCTAGTCGTTTGCGAATATCAAGACGTTTTTCCAGAAGAGCTTCCAGGAATGCCTCCGCACCGGCCAGTTGAATTCGTCATTGATCTTGAACCTGGCACGGAACCTGTTTGCAAACGTCCTTACAAGCTTCGACCTGAAGAGTTGAAGGAGCTGAAGAAGCAACTCGATATTCAAGAGCGTATGGGTCTCATCCGACCAAGTTCTTCTCCATGGGGTTGTGGAGTTCTTTTTGTCAAGGAGAAGGATGGAACGGACTGACTTTGTGTCGACTACCGTCCATTGAACAAGAAGACCATAAAGAACAAGTACCCACTTCCCAACATCAATGATCTTTTTGAACAACTCAAAGGTGCTCAAGTATTCTCCAAGCTTGATCTCCGTATGGGCTATCATCAGATTCGCATTCGTGAAGAAGATATCCCCAACACAGCATTCAGAACAAGCTATGGTTCATATGAATACACTATCATGTCATTCGGCCTCATCAACGCTCCGCCAACGTTCTCTCGCATGATGAACTTCATCTTCAACGCCTACACAAATGACTTCGTCTTGGTCTACCTCGATGATATTTTGGTCTTTTCCAAGAACAAGGAGGATCATGCTAAACACTTGAGATTGGTGCTGGATAAACGCAGAGAACAACAGTTCTATGCGAAGTTTTCAAAGTGCGAGTTTTGGCTCGATGAAGTTCTCTACCTTGGGCATATCATCTCCGCCAGGGGCATAGCTGTTAATCCTGAGAAGGTGTCTGCAATTGTGAATTAGGAACCACCTCAGAATGTAAAGCAACTCCACAGCTTCCTTGGTCTCTTAGACTATTGTCGAAGGTTCGTTGAGAACTTCTCAAAGATCGCGAAGCCTCTTTCCAACCTTCTCCAGAAGCATGTGAAGTACGTCTGGTCACCTTAATGTGACATCGCTTTCAACACCCTGAAAGAGAAGTTAGTCACTGCTCCAGTTCTTACTCCTCCTGATGAATCCAAACCGTTTGAGGTCTTTTGTGATGCTTACCTTCAAGGTCTTGGTGCAGTGTTGATGCAAGAGAAGAAAGTTGTGGCTTATACCTCTTGCCAGTTGAAGCCCAACGAAAAGAACTACCCCACTCATGACCTCGAGTTGGCGGCAGTTGTCCATGCTCTTTTAACTTGGAGACATCTCTTGTTGGGAAGAAAAGTGGACATCTTCACTCAGCCAAACCTCAACCTCAGGCAGACTCGTTGGGTCGAAATGATTCAAGAGTATAATCCGAGTATCGAATATACTCCAGGCAAGGCCAATGTAATTGCTGACGCATTGAGCAGGAAGGCTTACTGCAACAGTTTGATTCTCAAGCCTTACCAACCCGAGCTTTGTGAAGCTTTCCGCAAACTTAATCTTCAAGTTGTTCCTCAAGGTTTCCTCGCCAACCTCCAAGTCTCTCCTACTCTGGAAGATCAAATTCGTGAGGCTCAACTTCTTGATGCTATGGTGAAGAAGGTGAAGATTGGGATTGCCAAGAGTCAACCCAAGTACAAGTGCTATCGCCTTGATAAGGATACTCTATTCTTCGAGGATCGCATTGTTGTGCCTAAAGGTGACCTTCGTAAAGTCATTATGAATGAGGCTCACAATTCACTCCTCTCTATTCACCCTGGAAGTACAAAGATGTACCAGGACCTCAAGCAGTCGTATTGGTGGACTCGAATGAAGCGCGAGATTGCTCAGTTCGTGAATGAATGTGATGTCTGCAGAAGAGTGAAAGCAGAACACCAATGACCAGCTGGTCCCTCCAACCTCTTGCCATTCTAGAATGGAAGTTTGACCATATTGAGATGGACTTCGTGACTGGATTTCCAAAGTCCAAGCGTGGTAATGATGTTATCTTTGTTGTCATCGACAAGCTCACTAAAGTGGCTCATTTTCTTCCTATCAAAGAATCTATCATAGCAGCTCAGTTGGCAGAGCTATATACCTCCAGGATTGTCTCTTTGCATGGAATTCCGCAGTTGATATCTTCAGATCATGGCAGCATCTTCACCTCTAAGTTCTGGGATTCTTTCCAGAAGGCTATGGGCACCAACATTCGCTTCAGCACGGCTTTTGATCCTCAAACTAGTGGCCAAGTCGAGTGAGTAAATCAGATTCTTGAAGATATGCTCAGGGCTTGTGTCATCTCTTTCGGTATGAAGTAGGAAGATTGTCTTCCATATGCCGAGTTCTCCTACAACAATAGCTTCCAAGCGAGTTCGGGCAAGGCCCCATTCGAGATTATCTATGGCAGGAAGTGTCGTACTCCTCTTAACTGGTCAGAGACTGGTGAACATCAACTTCATGGCAATGACTTGATCACAGAGGCGGAAGAAATGTGCAAAGTCATTCGTGATAATCTCAAAGCCACGCAATCGCGCCAGAAGAGTTACTATGATAGCAAGCATCATGACTTGGCTTTCGAGATCGGAGACCATGTCTACCTCCGTGTCTCTCCAATGAAAGGTACTTGTCGCTTCGGTATCAACGGGAAGCTTGCCCCTAGATACGTGAGTCCTTTCAAGATCTTCAGTAAAAGAGGCGATCTCGCCTATCAACTTGAGCTTCCCTCCAACTTTGCAAACGTGCACGACGTGTTTCACGTGTCTCAACTCCGCAAGTGTTTCAAGACCCCTGACCGCACCATCAACTTCGAAGAGATTGATCGCTAGGAAGACCTGTCTTATCGTGAGCACCCCGTTCCTATTCTTGAAGAAACTGAGCGCAAGACTCGCAACAAGTCTATCAAATTCCTTAAAGTCAAGTGGTCACATTATTCCGACCGTGAAGCCACCTGGGAACGCGAGGATCACCTCCGTTCTGAGTACCCGGAGTTTTTCCAGTCCTAGATCTCGGGACGAGATCCTTTCGTAGTGGTGGAGTGTTGTAACACCCCGGATGTAATTTACCATATTTGTTTTCCAACTCTTGCCGTTTCCGGCACTAAGTTATGTTATTTCTTCATTGTCGGGTTTTGCCTTCGTGTTGTTTTGTCTTTGTCATGCATCTCATATCATGCCATCATGTGCATTGCATTTTCATACGTGTTCGTCTCATGCATCCGAGCTTTTTCCTGTTGTCCGTTTTGCATTCCGGCGCTCCTATGCCCTCTGGTGCCCCTTTCTACCTCTTTTCGTGTGCGGGTGTTAAATGCTTTCGGATTGGACCGAGACTTGTCATGCGGCCTTGGTTTACTACCGGTAGACCACCTGTCAAGTTTCGTGCCATTTGGACTTCATTTGATACTCCAACGGTTAACCGAGGGACCGAAATGGCCTCGTGTGTGTTGCAGCCCAACACCCGTCCAAAGTGGCCCAAAACCCACCTAAACCTCCTTCATCACCTAGGTCGTTCGATCACGATCGCGTGGCCGCAAACCGCACCTCATTTGGAGCTTCCTAGCTCCCTCTACCTCTATAAATAGATCCCTCCACGAAAATCCCGGGTCTCCTCCACCCCTAACCCTAGAAAACCCGCTCCTCCGCCGGCCGGACGTGTCCGTTTCTGGTCGGACAACATCCGCCGCCGCCCGCAGCCTATCAGGGGCCGCCACATCGCCTCCACCGTCGTCCCACCGCCGCGGCCCGCCCGAGCCGCCCCGGGCCCGAGCGCACCGCGAGCCGTGCGCCACCCGCCAGCGCCTCTCTTCACCCGCGCCGGCGAGCTCCTATCTCCGGCCGCCGCCCGCCATCACCGTCGACGACGCCGACCTCGTTGTCCTCCGCCGAGCCCCGCCGGCAACGCCGCTCCTCACCGGGGACGCGCCACCGTACCACGCTGTCCTCTCCGGGAGCTCCTGGATCCGGTTTCTCTTCCTCCCCGACGACGCCCCGCGACGAACATCGACCACCGCGAGCTCCTGTCGCCGGTGAACCTCGAATCCCGCCGCCGCTACAGTGCCGCGTCGCCAGATCTGATCCGCGCTACCGTAAACCCTAATCTGGGGCTAACTTTCTCCTCTCTCTCTCAATAATTTTTGCACATGTTCATCAGCTCATAACTCTGCAACCGTTGCTCTTATTCGGGCGTGTAGCATATCGAAATGTTTGTCTCGACGAGTACTCCATTTCATCTCATGGCATCATTTTCATTTGAGCTCATCTTGATGCCTGAAATGCTGTTGGAAGAGGGCTATGTGATGTTAGTTTCTGATTATTATCAGCGAATGCACTTTTGTCATTTTTGCCATGATTAATGTGTGCATGCTATGATCTTGAGCTCTACATGTGTTTTGAAGTATGCCATGCCATCTTTACATGGGTGTATGCCATGTATTTTTGTGATCTCTGTGGTGACTAGCACAAGCATGCAAAGTAGCTTACTTAATGTTGCTGATTTCAGGGACTTAGAAATATTCCAAGTCATTGCCCTGTCATTATTTTTATGCCATGTGTTCATGTTGCTACCAAGTGGTCTATGCATCTTTTGAGCATGATCAGTAAGGATGTTTTGTAGATATTGTGGTGCTCTATCCATCCATGTCTTTGTTTGAAATTATGGAGCACCCTAGCTTGAGTTAATCGAGCTCTACTTTTGATATAAAATGTTCCTGGCAGATTGCTAACATGTTTAGCAATTTTGCCGAGCTTGTTGTAATTGATCCATTCATGCTATGTTATTGTTCTTGCCATATTTAGCTTCTATGCCATGTCTACTTGCTGGGTGTATGCTTAGTTTATCATGCAATGCCTTGTGGTGAGTGCATCGAGCTCGTAAACATGCCTACTTGATATATGTTTTGCCATGTTCCAATTTTTCTCTAAGTCTGAATCTGTAAACGATAATTGCTATGTTCATGTGGTTGCAATTGTATTTTCTAATCCCTTTTGGCTTATGGTCAGTAAGGGAATTTGTTGTATGCTTTGTGTAGCTTCATACCATGCCTTGCTTTGCCATGATATGTTCATGTAGCATGTTGTTATCTTGGTCTAAACATTGCTTCCTGATGTTAAATTCCTAACATGTTAATTTCACAAAGTCTGAAACCTGATATCTTTTGCACTTTTGCCATGCTTGTTTGAACCTGCTATTGAGTGAATTAGCCGTAGCTCAGTGTTCATCTTTTGTCAAGCATCTTGAGTGGAACCCCGCCATGTATTTTGTTGCTATGTTTGGGTGCAGTAGCTTGTTGTTCTTGATGCATTTAGATGGTCTCATGCTGCTAATCGCAGATCGGTGCCATATTTGTTTTGCTTGCCATTTCAAAACCGTGCATCCGATTCCAGTGATCTTTATATCGATTTCGACCGAAATCAACTCACCTTTCCAGTGGCACTCTTGGTTTTTCCAAGTTAAGGCCAGGTTCAATCATTCCTTTCCAAATCATGCATATGCATCGCATATCGCATCCCGCATATCATGACATGTTTTGCATCATGTTGCTTATGCATTGCACGTGGTTGATTGTGTCTCCCTTTGCTTGTTGTTCTTGCTTGGGTAGAGCTGGGAGAAAAGTACGTGATCGAGGAGCCCATTGAGTACACTTGCAAGGATCAAGTCAACTCGGAGAACTTTGCAGGCAAGATGACCATACCCGCGAAATCACTTCTATCTTTGCTTGCTAGTGCTTGCTCTTTTGCTATGCCTATGCTACGATACCAACCACTTGCTCATCATGCCTCCCATACTGCCATGTCAAACCTCTAACCAACCTTGTCCTAGCAACCCGTTGTTTGGCTATGTTACCACTTTGCTCAGCCCCTCTTATAGCGTTGCTAGTTGCAGGTGAAGATTGGAGCTTGTTCCTTGTTGGAACATGTTTATTGTTGGGATATCATTATTATGCCTTGTCTACTTTAATGCACCTATATACCTGGTAAAGGGTGGAAGGCTCGGCCTTATGCCTGGTGTTTTATTCCGCTCTTGCCGCCCTAGTTTCCGTCATACCGGTGTTATGTTCCTTGATTTTGTGTTCCTTACACGGTTGGGTTATAATGGGAACCCCTTGATACTTCGCCTTGAATAAAACTCCTCCAGCAATGCCCAACCTTGGTTTTACCATTTCCCACCTAGCCTCTTTTTCCCTTGGGTTTCCGGAGCCCGAGGGTCATCTTTATTTAAACCCGCCCCCCCCTGGGCCAGCGCTCCTCTGAGTGTTGGTCTGACCGAGTAGACTGTGGGGCCACCTCGGGGAAACTTGAGGGTTGGTTTTACTCGTAGGATGTCTCATCTGAGTGTGCCCTGAGAACAAGATATGTGCAGCTCCTATCGGGATTTGTCGGCACATTCAGGTGGTGTTGCTGGACTTGTTTTACCATTTTCGATGTCTTGTAACCGAGACGCCGAGTCTGATCGGATTGTCTTAGGAGAAGGAATATCCTTCGTTGACCATGAGAGCTTGTGATGGGCTAAGTTGGGACACCCCTGCAGGGATTTGATCTTTCGAAAGCCGTGCCCGCGGTTATGGGCAGATGGGAATTTGTTAATGTCCGGTTGTAGATAACTTTAAACTAAACTTAAATTAAAATGAATCAACAGAGTGTGTGGCCGTGATGGTCTCTTTTCGGCGGAGTCCGGGAAGAGAACACGGTCTCATGTTATGTTTGATCGTAGGTTGTTCTAGGATCACTTCTTGATCATAGTTCAGCAACCGTGCCTTTGCCTTCTCTTATCGCTCTCGTTTTCGTATGTTAGCCACCATATATGCTAGTTGCTTATTGCAGCTCCACATCATACCTTTTACCCTTCCTATAAGCTTAAATAGTCTTGATCGCGAGGGTGTGAGATTGCTGAGTCCCCGTGACTCACAGCTTACTTCCAAAACCACATGCAGGGACCGATGATACCGCTCCAGGTGATTCAACTGAGCTCAAGTGGGAGTTCGATGAGGACTCGGGATGATACTACGTGTCTTTCCCAGATGATCAGTAGTGGTGCCCAGTTGGGGCGATCGGGGACTATGTTGCATTTGGGGTTTATCTTTATTTTGGTTCCGTAGTCGGACCTTGAGTGTAACTGGATGAATGTAATGTTTTATTTATGCTATTGTGTGACGTGGCGAGTGTAAGCCAACTATGTATCTTTTCCCTTATTTGTTACATAGGTTGTTGTGAAGATTGCCTCACTTGCGACATTGCTTTCAATGCGGTTATGCCTCTAAGTCGTGCTTCGACACGTGGGAGATATAGCCGCATCGAGGGCGTTACAAGTTGGTAATCAGAGCCTTCCCCAACCTTAGGAGCCCCCTGCTTGATCGAATCATTGGCGTTGTTGAGTCTAGAAAAATGTTTTGAGTCATTTAGGATTATATATATCGGATAGTAGGAATTCTCTTTACTCCTTAGTCCCTTCGTCGCTTTGGTGAGGCATCCTGATGTAGAGTTTTGACTCTTCTCTTCTCAAATTTCACTAAAAAAATTAGGATCACGCGGGTATCTTGGAATCGTTCCGATGGTTTTGTGACGAGAACATTGTTCTTGGTGCCTCCTGACATTTAGGGGTTGTGGCAGTGTCCCGGGGAGTTGAGCTCCGAGGTGTTGTCGTCACAATTTTATCGTTGCAATTCTGGAATACCTGAGTTTCGCCGACATCGAAAATCTCTTTTATGCAGTTGTTGGTGAGATAACCTCGACGCCACCCAGTACTGGGGCAGGAGTTCGGGAGTATTGCCATAACTCATATAACGGATGCTTTTCGAAGGTTGAGGTAAATGATTTCCGAAGGTTTCTTGGTTATGTGTTGAAGGATGGATACAGCTGGATGTAGGATTTTCTAGCTTTGGGTGAGATATTATGCTTCCCATGTATCCCCAACACCTGATTGCATAACCGGAAAGGTTCGGGAGTTTCATAGGTGAGAATTCTTGTAGCTCTAGTATTTCTTCCGTGGATATTTGGTTTGTGATTGGTTAATCCTCACAAAGTATTTGTTAATGTCCGTACCTTGTTGTTTTATTTCTTCTACCTCTATCTAAGTGGCTTCTCAATTTATGGAAGTGTGACCATTTCAATTGGAATTCATTCGTTCATTTTGTTCGGATGTTAAGACTATATGTTGCAATTTCGATCCATTTGATTCATCTTGAATATATGTCTGTCAAGATGCTAACGGATGTCACCCTCTCCAGGATGGCTCCTCCAATGCGCACGACTCCGAATCCTGATCCGCCAACACCACCTCCACCTCCGTAGGCATGGCAAGCTGTGATGGCCGCTTCCAATGCAAACACGCAGCTGATCATGCAAATTCTGCAAGAGCGCAATCAAGAGAATCATGGCCATGGCAACAATCGGAATCAGTTTGCGACACTCAACCAGTTCCTCGCTAACCAGCCAAATACTTTAGTAACTGTGTCGAGGCAACAGACGTTGTTGGTTGGCTCGTGGATATTTGCAAGCATTTCGAGTGCAGCAACGTTAGGCCTGAGGACTTTGTCAAGTTTGCCTCGTTCCAACTCAAAGACCAAGCTGCAGAATGGTGTCAGCAATACAAAGATTCCATAGGAGGCCGTGTGATTACCTGGGATGAATTCCGTCAAGACTTCAAAGCTCACCACATTCCTCAGAGTGTTGTTGAGAGCAAGCGTGAGGAATTCCGCAACCTGAAGCAAGGCAGCTTGTCTGTTTACCAGTATAACATCATGTTCCAGAAGCTTGCTCGCTTCGCCAAGCAGGACGTCCCCGACGAGAAGAGCATGATTTACCAGTTCAGAGGTGGCCTCAGAGAAGATCTTCAACTAGCTCTCGTGCTTTTCGAGCCGAAGAAGTACGATGAGTTTTACAACATGGCACTGAAACAAAAGACTGCTCAACTCAAGTGCGATGCTTACAAGAAGAGAGTCAGAGATGCAACTCATTCTTCCTCAACTCAGGTGGTAACTAAGCAGCAAAAGTATTGGTTGCCTCCTCCTCCGTTCCGTCAGCCTTATCAGCAGAAGAGCAAAGGTGGCAATGGATCTTCCCATCCACCCAACCCAGGCTTTCAGACCAAGACTTCGTCTCAAGCTCCAAGATCAAGTGCTCCGTATCACCGTCCGCTCTCGGAGTCACGTGCAACAAGTGTCAGCAGAAGGGTCACTATGCCAACAAATGCTTCAATCACAGGCGTCTTCCTCCTCCTCCTGTGAGATCTGCCAGTACCGCAGTGGTCAAGCATAACCCCAAGCACGCCAAGGTCAACATGATGAATGCAGCTCAGGCAGAGGACTCGTCAGATGTCCTCATGGGTAACATTCCTGTTAACGATGTTCCTGCAAAAGGTCTTTTTGATACTGGTGCCTCGCATTCTTTCTTCTCATTCCCATTTGCATCGAAGCACAATGTTGATACTGAGGTTATGCCCAAAGTCATGCAAGTTGTTTCTCCCGGCAAGCTTTTGACTTCTAGTTTGGTTGCTCCCGATGTCTCTATCACGTTGGGCGACTACAAGTTTCTGTCCTCTCCAGTGGTCCTTGGTAACTCGGATATTGATCTTATTCTTGGAATGGATTGGCTTTCTAAGCACAAGGCTCACCTTGATTGTGCTGCCAGGCAAATTCAATTAACTCATTCGTCTGAGGATGTAATCGTCTTTGCTGCTCGTGATGATACCATTTAACTGTTTTCTCTCAATGAGAAGGGCGAGCTGGATGCCATCTCTCAAATTCGAGTCATTTGCGAATATCAAGACGTTTTTCCAGAAGAGCTTCCAGGAATGCCTCCGCACCGGCCAGTTGAATTCGTCATCGATCTTGAACCTGGCACGGAACCTGTTTGCAAATGTGCTTACAAGATTGGACCTAAAGAGTTGAAGGAGCTGAAGAAGCAACTCGATATTCAAGAGCGTATGGGTCTCATCCGACCAAGTTCTTCTCCATGGGGTTGTGGAGTTCTTTTTGTCAAGAAGAAGGATGGAACGGACCGACTTTGTGTCGACTACCGTCTATTGAACAAGAAGACCATAAAGAACAAATACCCACTTCCCAACATCAATGAGCTTTTTGAACAACTCAAATGTGCTCAAGTATTCTCCAAGATTGATCTTCGTATGGGCTATCATCAGATTCACATTCGTGAAGAAGATATCCCCAAGACAGCATTCAGAACAAGCTATGGTTCATATGAATACACTGTCATGTCATTTGGCCTCGTCAACGCTCCGCCAACGTTCTCTTGCATGATGAACTTCATCTTCAACGCCTACACAAATGACTTCATCTTGGTCTACCTCGATGACATTTTGGTCTTTTCCAAGAACAAGGAGGATCATGCTAAACACTTGAGATTGGTGCTGGATAAACTCAGAGAACATCAGTTCTATGCGGAGTTTTCAAAGTGTGAGTTTTGGCTCGATGAGGTTCTCTACCTTGGGCATATCATCTCCGCCAAGGGCATAGCTGTTAATCCTGAGAAGGTGGCTGCAATTGTGAATTGGGAATCACCTCAGAATGTAAAGCAACTCCGCAGCTTCCTTGGTCTCTTAGACTATTGTCGAAGGTTCGTTGAGAACTTCTCAAAGATCGCGAAGCCTCTTTCCAACCTTCTCCAGAAGCATGTGAAGTACGTCTGGTCGCCTTAATGTGACATCTCTTTCAACACTCTGAAAGAGAAGTTAGTCACTGCTCCAGTTCTTACTCCTCCTGATGAATCCAAACCGTTTGAGGTCTTCTATGATGCTTCCCTTCAAGGTCTTGGTGCAGTGTTGAAGCAAGAGAAGAAAGTTGTGGCTTATACCTCTCGTCAATTGAAGCCCGACGAAAAGAACTACCCCACTCATGACCTCGAGTTGGCGGCAGTTGTCCATGCTCTTTTAACTTGGAGACATCTCTTGTTGGGAAGAAAAGTGGACATCTTCACTGATCACAAGAGTCTCAAGTACATCTTCACTCAGCCAAACCTCAACCTCAGGCAGACTCGTTGGGTCGAAATGATTCAAGAGTATAATCCGAGTATCGAATATACTCCAGGCAAGGCCAATATAATTGCTGACGCATTGAGCGGGAAGGCTTACTGCAACAGTTTGATTCTCAAGCCTTACCAACCCGAGCTTTATGAAGCTTTCCGCAAACTTAATCTTCAAGTTGTTCCTCAAGGTTTACTTGCCAACCTCCAAGTCTCTCCTACTCTAGAAGATTAGATTCGCGAGGCTCAACTTCTTGATGCTATGGTGAAGAAGGTGAAGATTGGGATTGCCAAGAGTCAACCCAAGTACAAGTGATATCGCCTTGATGACAAGGATACTCTATTCTTCGAGGATCGCATTGTTGTGCCTAAAGGTGGCCTTCGTAAAGTCATTATGAACGAGGCTCACAATTAACTCCTCTCTATTCACCCTGGAAGTACAAAGATGTACCAGGACCTCAAGCAGTCATATTGGTGGACTCGAATGAAGCACGAGATTGCTCATTTCGTGAATGAATGTGATGTCTGCAGAAGAGTGAAAGCAGAACACCAATGACCAGCTGGTCTCCTCCAACCTCTTGCCATTCCAGAATGGAAGTTTGACCATATTGAGATGGACTTCTTGACTGGATTTCCAAAGTCCAAGCGTGGCAATGATGCTATCTTTGTTGTCATCGACAAGCTCACTAAAGTGGCTCATTTTCTTCCTATAAAAGAATCTATCACAGCAGCTCAGTTGGCAGAGCTATATACCTCCAGGATTGCCTCTCTGCATGGCATTCCGCAGTTGATATCTTCAGATCGTGGCAGCATCTTCACCTCTAAGTTCTGGGATTCTTTCCAGAAGGCTATGGGCACCAACATTCGCTTCAGCACAGCTTTTCATCCTCAAACTAGTGACCAAGTCGAGTGACTAAATCAGATTCTTGAAGATATGCTCAGGGCTTGTGTCATCTCTTTCGGTATTATATGGGAAGGTTGTCTTCCATATGCCGAGTTCTCCTACAACAACAGCTTCCAAGCGAGTTCGGGCAAGGCCCCATTCGAGATTCTCTATGGCAGAAAGTGTTGTACTCCTCTTAACTAGTCAGAGACTGGTGAACGTCAACTTCTTGGCAATGACTTGATCACAGAGGCAGAAGGGATGTGCAAAGTCATTCGTGATAATCTCAAAGCCGCGCAATCGCGCCAGAAGAGTTACTATGATAGTAAGCATCGTGACTTGGCTTTCGAGATCGGAGACCATGTCTACCTCCGCGTCTCTCCAATGAAAGGTACTCGTCGCTTCGGTATCAAAGGGAAGCTTGCCCCTAGATACGTGGGCCCTTTCAAGATCATCAGCAAAAGAGGCGATCTCGCCTTGGTTTACTACCGGTGGACCGCCTGTCAAGTTTCGTGCCATTTGGACTTCGTTTGATACTCCAACGGTTAACCGAGGGACCGAAAAGGCCTTGTGTGTGTTGCAGCCCAACACCCGTCCAAAGTGGCCCAAAACCCAGCTAAACCTCCTCCATCACCTAGGCTGTTTGATCACGATCGCGTGGCCGCAAACCGCACCTCATTTGGAGCTTCCTAGCTCCCTCTACCTCTATAAATAGATCCCTCCACGAAAATCCCGGGTCTCCTCCACCCCTAACCCTAGAAAACCCGCTCCTCCGCCGGCTGGATGTGTCTATTTCCGGTCGGACAATGTCCGCCGCTGCCCGCAGCCTATCAGGGGCCATCACGTCGCCTCCACCGCCGTCCCACCGCCACGGCCCGCCGCAGCCCACGGTCGGCCCGCCCGAGCCGCCCCGGGCCCGAGCGCACCGCGAGCCGCCCGCCAGCGCCTCTCTTCACCCACGCCGGCGAGCTCCTAGCTCCGGCCGCCGCCCGCCATCGCCGCCGACAACGCCGACCTTGCCGTCCTCCGCCGAGCCCCGCCAGCGACGCCGCTCCTCGCCGGGGACGCGCCACCGCACCACGTCGTCCTCTCCGGAGCTCCTGGATTCGGTTTCTCTTCCTCCCCGACGACGCCTCGCGATGAACGCCGACCACCGCGAGCTCCCATATCCGGTGAACCTCGAGTCCCGCCGCTGCTAAAGTGCCGCCTTGCCAGATCTGATCCGCGCTACAATAAACCCTAATCTGTGGTTGACTTTCTCCTCTCTCTCTCTCAATAATTTTTGCACATGTTCATCAGCTCATAACTCTGCAACCGTTGCTCTGATTCGGGCGTGTAGCATATCGAAATGTTCGTCTCGACGAGTACTCCATTTCATCTCATGGTATCATTTTCATTTGAGCTCGTCTTGATGCCCGAAATGCTATTGGAGGAGGGCTATGTGATGTTAGTTCCTGATTATTATCAGCAAATGCACTTTTGTCATTTTTGCCATGATTAATGTGTGCATGCTATGATCTTGAGCTCTACATGTGTTTTGAAGTATGCCATGCCATCTTTACAGGGGTGTATGCCATGTATTTTTGTGATCTCCATGGTGACTAGCACAAGCATGCAAAGTAGCTTATTTAATGTTGCTGATTTCAGGGACTTGGAAATATTCTAAGTCATTGCCCTGTCATTCTTTTTATGCCATATGTTCATGTTGCTACCAAGTGATCTGTGCATCTTTTGAGCATGATCAATAAGGATGTTTTGTAGATATTGTGGTTCTCTATCCATCCATGTCTTTGTTTGTAATTATGGAGCACCCTAGCTTGAGACAATCGAGCTCTACTTTTGCTATAAAATATTCCTGGCAGATTGTTAACATGTTTAGCAATTTTGTCGAGCTTGTTGTAATAGATCCATTCATGCTATGTTGTTGTTCTTGCCATGCTTAGCTTCTATGCCATGTCTACTTGTTGTGTGTATGCTTAGTTTATAATGCAATGCCTTGTGGTGAGTGCATCGAGCTCGTAAACATGCCTACTTGATATATGTTTTGCCATGTTCCAGTTTTTCTCTGTCTGAATCTGTTAACGATAATTGCTATGTTCATGTGGTTGCAATTGTATTTTCTGATCCCTTTTGGCTTATGGTCAGTAAGGGACTTTTGTTGTATGCTTTGAGTAGCTTCATACCATGCCTTGCTTTGCCATGATATGTTCCTGTAGCATGTTGTTATCTTGCTCTAAACATTGCTTCCTGATGTTAAATTCCTGACATGCTGTTAATTTCACTAAGTCTGAAACATGATATCTTTTGCACTTTTGCCATGCTTGTTTGAACCTGCTATTGAGTGAATTAGCCATAGCTCAGTGTTCATCTTTTGTCAAGCATCTTGAGTGGACCCCTGCCATGTATTTTGTTGCTATGTTTGGGTTCAATAGCTTGTTATTCTTGATGCATTTAGATGGTCTCGTGCTGCTAATCGTAGATCGGTGCCATATTTGATTTGCTTGCCATTTCAAAACTGTGCATCCGATTCCAGTGATCTTTATATAGATTTCGACCGAAATCAACTCATCTTTCCAGTGGAACTATTGTTTTTCCCAAGTTGAGGCCAGGTTCAATCATTCCTTTCCAAATCATGCATATGCATCGCATATCGCATCCCGCATATCATGACATGTTTTGCATCATGTTGCTTGTGCATTGCATGTGGTTGATTCTGTCTCCCTTTGCTTGTTGTTCTTGCTTGGATAGAGCCGGGAGACGAGTATGTGATCGAGGAGCCCGTTGAGTACGCTTGCGAGGATCAAGTCAACTCGGAGAACTTTGCAGGCAAGATGACCATACCCTCGAAATCACTTCTATCTTTGCTTGTTAGATGCTCGCTCTTTTGCTATGCCTATGCTATGATACCTACCACTTGCTTATCATACCTCCCATATTGCCATGTCAAAGCTCTAACCCACCTTGTCCTAGCAACCCGTTGTTTGGCTATGTTACCGCTTTGCTCAGCCCCTCTTATAGTGTTGCTAGTTGTAGGTGAAGATTGGAGTTTGTTCCTTGTTGGAACATGTTTATTGTTGGGATATCATTATTATGCCTTGTCTACTTTAATGCACCTATATACTTGGTAAAGGGTGGAAGGCTCGGCATTATGCCTGGTGTTTTGTTCCACTCTTGCCGCCCTATTTTCTGTCATACCGGGATTATAATGGGAACCCCTTGATACTTCGCCTTGAATAAAACTCCTCCAGCAATGCCCAACCTTGGTTTTACCATTTGCCACCTAGCCTCTTTTTCCCTTGGGTTTCCGGAGCCCGAGGGTCATCTTTATTTAAACCCCCCCTGGGCCAGTGCTCCTCTGAGTGTTGGTCCGACCAAGTAGACTGCGGGGCCACCTCGGGGCAACTTGAGGGTTGGTTTTACTCATAGGATGTCTCATCTGAGTGTGCCCTGAGAACGAGATATGTGCAGCTCCTATCAGGATTTGTCGGCACATTCGGGTGGTGTTGCTGGACTTGTTTTACCATTGTCGAGATGTCTTGTAACCGGGATGTTGAGTCTGATCGGATTGTCTTGGGCGAAGGAATATCCTTCGTTGACCGTGAGAGCTTGTGATGGGCTAAGTTGGGACACCCCTGCAGGGATTTGATCTTTCGAAAGTCGTGCCCGCGGTTATGGGCAGATGGAAATTTGTTAATGTCTGGTTGTAGATAACCTTAAACTAAACTAAAATTAAAATGAATCAATAGAGTGTGTGGCCGTGATGGTCTCTTTTCGGCGGAGTCCAGGAAGAGAACACGGTCTCGTGTTATGTTTGATCGTAGGTTGTTCTAGGATCACTTCTTGATCATAGTTCATCGACCATGCCTTTGCCTTCTCTTCTCGCTCTCGTTTGCGTATGTTAGCTACCATATATGCTAGTCGCTTGCTGCAGCTCCACATCATACCTTTTACCCTTCCTATAAGCTTAAATAGTCTTGATCGTGAGGGTGTGAGATTGCTGAGTCCCCGTGACTCACAGCTTACTTCCAAAACCAAATGCAGGGACCGATGATACCGCTCCAGGTGATTCAACTGAGCTCAAGTGGGAGTTCGATGAGGACTCAGGACGATACTACGTGTCTTTCCCAGATGATCAGTAGTGGTGCCCAGTTGGGGCGGTCGGGGACTATGTTGCATTTGGGGTTTATCTTTATTTTGGTTCCGTAGTCGGACCTTGAGTGTAACTGGATGAATGTAATGTTTTATTTATGCTATTGTGTGACGTGGCGAGTGTAAGCCAACTATGTATCTTTTCCCTTATTTATTACATGGGTTGTTGTGAAGATTACCTCACTTGCGACATTGCTTTCAATGCGGTTATGCCTCTAAGTCGTGCTTCGACACGTGGGAGATATAGCCACATCGAGGGCGTTACAGATCAAGATTAGGATTTGTTACTCCGTGTATCGGAGAGGTATCTCTGGGCCCTCTCGATAATACACATCACTATAAGCCTTGCAAGCAATGTGACTAATGAGTTAGTTATGGGATGATGTATTACGGAACAAGTAAAGAGACTTGCCGGTAATGAGATTGAACTAGGTATGATGATACTGACGACCAAATCTCGGGCAAGTAACATACTAATGACAGAGGGGATAACGTGTGTTGCTATGCGTTTTCACCGATAAAGATCTTCGTAGAATATGTAGGAGCCAATATGAGCATCTAGGTTCCGCTATTGGTTATTGACCAGAGAGGTGTCTCGGTCATGTCTACATAGTTCTCGAACCCCTAGGGTCCGTGCACTTAACCTTCGATGATGATTTGTATTTACGAGTTATGTGTTTTGGTGACCGAAGTTTGTTCAGAGTCCCGGATGAGACCACAGACATGACGAGGAGTCTCAAAATGGTCGAGAGGTAAAGATTCATATATTGGAAGGTTATATTCGGCCATCGGAATGGTTCTGAGTGATTTAGATATTTTACTGGAGTACCGAGGGGTTACCGGAAACCCCCCAGGGGAATAATGGGCCTTAGTGGAGAGAGAGGAGGGCCGCACGGGAGGTGGCACCACCCTCCCCCCTTGCCCAATCCGAATTGGACAAGGGGAGGGGGTGCCCCCCCCCCTTTCCCTTTCCCTCTCCTTCTTCTTCCTATTCCCTCCGGTGGAGAAAGGAAAAGGGGGGTTGAATACTACTTGGACTAGGAGTCCAAATAGGACTCCCCCCTTGGTGTGCCCCTCCTAGGCTGCTGGCCTCCCCCCTTTATATACGGGGGCGGGGGGCACACCAAGATTTCTCTTAGCTGTGTGCGGTGCCCCCTCCACTGTTTACTCCTCTGGTCATAGCGTCGTAATGCTTAGGCGAAGCTCTGCGAGGATCACATCACCATCACCGTCACCACATCGTCGTGCTGTCGGAACTCTACCTCGACCCTCTACTGGATCAAGAGCTCGAGGGACGTCATCGAGCTGAACGTGTGCTGAACACGGAGGTGCCGTATGTTCGGTTCTTGGATCGATTGGATTGTGAAGACGTTCGACTACATCAACCGCGTTAACATAACGCTTCCGCTTTCGGTCTACGAGGGTTCGTGGACACACTCTCCCCGTCTCGCTGCTATGCATCTCCTAGATAGATCTTGCATGATCGTAGGAATTTTTTTTAAATTGCATGCTACGTTCCCCAACAGCAAGCTACTTAGGATGTTGTATTACCGAGAGGGCCTAGAGATATCTCTCTATCACATGGAGTGACAAATCCCAGTCTAGATCCATACCACCCAAATAGTACCTTTGGTAAGTGCATCTAGTGCCCATTAGTGATTTTGGTGTATTGAAGACTTATAGGTTAAGGGACTGATGCATTTGTGAGTGTACACAGGTCTATAAGTCTATGAGGAGTTTGATATTTACAGTGAAAGTCGACCCCTAAAAAAGAAGTTCTTTGCCTGAAGACTTTGGATTTCTGAAGACTTTCTGAAGACTTTGAAAGTGAAGAAATTTGTTTGACCTTGAAGACTTAGTATTCATTCGAGGAACATGAAGCATGAAGACTTTTGTTTTCATAGTTTCATTTTCTCTTTCTTGAGTCATAGGAAACACCGTACTGTTAAAGGGGGTCGAGGAAATACTAAGGAAAAATTTCCATGTGATGCTCAACTCAAATCCTACACCTACCAATCCCTTCGAGTGAAGCCATTGGAAATCTCATATAGCTCAGTCAATTTCTTCAGTGACAGAGACGAAGTTCTTCTGGTCTCTAAGAAATTTGTTCTGGCTGACGAGTTAGGAATTCGCCAGTGCGGATTGCCTACACAGTGAGGAACATGATAGCCGTGAGGATTTTGCTACCCAAAATTCCGACCATTGCTGTGCTATGCGCCAGCTGTCCCAAAATATCTACCCACCTAACGGTCATATCATTGAAGGGCATTTATGTCTTATCATGTCGGGCTGCTCCCTAGGCTATAAATAGCCGCCCCTACAACCACTAGCTGGTTGGCTGCTCCGAGAGAAACTGACACTTGTCATTTGAGAGCATCCCATCCTCTGAGAACTTTGAGTGAAAATCATCAAGTGAGGGAAACCCAAACCCAAACACCTACAAACCCCAAGTGATTGAGGATCACTGAAGAGATTGATCCTACGTGGATCTGACGCTTGTTACCTTTGAAGATTGTGCATCTTCCAGACGGTTAGGCGTCATGGTCTAGAGCATCCAATAGGAAATTGTGGATCGCCGAGTGACCAAGTCTGTGAAGGTTTGGAAGTCACCTGAAGACTTACCACAAGTGATTGGGCGAGGTCTGTGTGACCTTAGCTCAAGGGTAATACGGTGAGGACTAAGTGTCCTGAGCTACGTGTTCAGGACTTGGTGTCCGGGACTGTGTGTCCTCAGGTTTAAATACCTAGCCGCCCTAACCAGACGTACAACTGTCGCAGCTGTTGGAACTGGTCTACCAAATCATTGTCTTCACCAAGCTACCTGGTTCCATTTCCTCAACCCTTTCATTTCCTCATTTCTGTGTTGTGTGCTTGTTCATGTATGTTCGAAGACTTTGACTGAAGACTTTCTCTATTTCCTCAGCTCAATTTCTTCAGTTTGTCTGTCTTGTCCTGTGTTATCCTGTGTTTACGGTTTCTGTACTCTGTACTTGTTTTCATTTCATCATGAAGAACATGCTCATGCACTGCTATGTTTACTTCTGAGTACTTATTCCGCTGCAAGTAGTTCTTCACTCAGGAATTTCCTCACCCTGAAATTCCTCAATGAAAAATTCATAAAAATCGCCTATTCACCCCCCTCTAGTCGATATAACGCACTTTCAATTGGTACCAGAGCAAGGTGCTCCCTTGTTTTGTGTGATTTTGGTTTAACCACCTGGAGTTTTAGTTATGTCGACCGCATGTATGATCAAGGTTTCTGCTGGGTGTCCTTCCTTCGATGGGACGGGCTAGCCCTACTGGAAGAATAAGATGCGCATGCATCTTGAGGCAATTGATAATGATCTCTGGTACGTTGTGGATAATGGTGTTCCCTCTGTCACTCCCACCATCAACACTGCTGATGTGAAGAGATTCAAGCAACTCGACTCTCAAGCGAAGAATATCATATGTGGCCATCTGAGCAAAGGGCAGTATGGCAGAGTGGGTGCTTTGCAGATAGCTAAGCTTATCTGGGACCGGCTGTCCAAGGTCAATGAGGGAGTCTCAACACAGGGTGACTCTCGAGTTGATGTTCTTCGAAATCTCTTCAACCACTTGAAAAGACTCGATAATGAAAATGTTCAGCAAACCTTCGATCGCCTCACTGACATCTCAAATGAGCTTCAAGCACTTGGTGCCGCTGATATCACCGACCACGAGGTGGTGAAGAAATTGCTGAGATCACTTGATTCCTCATTTGATACCTTGGCATTGATGATACAAGAACGTGGAGACTATAAGTCACTTGATCCCACTGATATCCTCGAGAGACTAAACACTCATGATTTCCAGCTTGCTGAGAAGAGAGATCTCTATGGACCAAGTTATGGTAGATCACGGGCTCTGAAGGCCAAGGCAGTATCCGAATCTGATGGTGAGGATTCTGACAGCAGCCTTGGTGACCCTGAAGAACTGAGCCAGGAGCTAGCAATGCTTGTGAGGAAGTTTCAAAATTTCTCAAGACATGGTCGTTTTGGTAAATCCTCAAGAGGTGGTGAATTGAGATCAGATTCCTCATCTCATGATTACAAGAAGAGACTCTGCCATAAATGCAAAAAACCTGGACACTGCATTCAAGATTGTCCTCATTGGGAAAAGGAATCGAAGAAGAAGAAGAAGAAGTACAAGGATTACAGTTCTGATGATTCAAAGAAGAAGAAGAGATCTTCAAAGTCCTCGTCATCAAGATCCTCAAGGTCCTCATCTCACAAGAAGAGCAGCTCCAAGAAGGCTCGAGCATTCATTGGCAAGGAAATGGATTCTGAGGCTGAATCTGAGGAAAATGAGGAAGAGCAGGAATCTAAGGAGTCAGACTCTGGTGTGGCGAGCCTAGCCCTCGCTACCGCATTCGTCAGCAAGTCCATCTTCAACTCTGAAGAAAAGGACCTCCCCAACACTACTGATGACGGCGATGAGGACTGCGCTCCCACCTATTGCTTCATGGCAAAAGGCTCAAAGGTACTCAAATATCCCTACTCTGAATCTAGTGAGGATGAATCTGATGGAAACCTCAAACCCAGCTATTCTAAACTTGCTAAGATTGCTGTGAAACTGCAAAAGGCTCTTGAAAAGGTTCAAAATATGCTAGATAAAAGCGATGATATGTTGGGCGAGGAAATGGATCGCACTAAAATCTTGACTGAAAATCTTCAGAGATTTCAGGCCAAGTTTGACAATCTTCAAGCTCATCATAACACTCTCCTATCTAATCATGAGAAACTTTCTTATGAATTTCTTCAAAGAAAGCAAGATCTTGAGAAGCTAAGAGTGAGTTATGAAGATCTTCAGAAGGAGCGTGATTCATTACTTGCTCAAGAGATCAGCGCTACTCAGGATGAATTCGCTCCTCCATGTTTGAAGTGCATTGAACGAGAAACTGCTAATTCTTCACCTGAATGCTCAAATACTTCCATTGCTGCAAATTCTTCAACTGCCTCTGCTATCCCTAATTTCTCATCTAAGGACATTGCTAGTATCACTGATGATGCAGGGTTGAAGGAATTGTATATGACAGGCATGTACAAAAGCTTTAAATGACATCAGGCGCTTTGTGACATGCTTAAAAAGCAGGTCCTCAATAGGAACCCTAGGAAAGAGGGTATTGCCTTTGAGAGGAAAATCAATGCTGATGGGACCTACTGGAAACCTGAGCAGTATCCCAAAACCTCATGGGTTGCTGCAAAGGGACCCTCAGTGGATCCATCTACTTTATCTGGATTTACATGTAAATATTCATATTCTTCTGATGAGTCCATTGACTCTAACTATAAACTGTTCAAAAATCAGAATGGTGAAGTATTTGCTAGATATGTTGGCACTAACTGCAGGAACGGACCTCCTATGAAGAAAATTTGGGTTCCCAAAAGGTGCCTTGAAAATCTTCAGGTGAATGTCATCATGACACCACCTGTGAAGAATAGGAACCCCAGATCAAATTCTTCATATGGATCCAAGTCCTCATACGGACCAAACTCCTCTCATGGATCAAATTCCTCGAAAGGATCAAAGTCCTCATATGAACATCATCGTGCTAACCCGTCTGTTTCGCAGGGAAGATCTAAGGATTATGGATATGGGCATTATTCTTCAAATCATTATGTCCATAAGTCCTTGAAGAATTTCTCTGCTTACTCTTATGCTTATCCTAACCCCTCTTATGTGAAATGAAGTGGATTGGCGTCTATGCCACCTTTCTCTTATGGAGCTCGGAGAATGATGAACTCTTTGCCACCCCTTCAGATGCGGGTGGTGAAGAAAAAGAACTAATCTCTTATGCAGGGTCAGGTCTCCAGACGAACTTAATCGTCTGTAGAATTTGCTGGAGACCTGAATATGCTTGAAAGGACGCAAGCTAATCATGAAGAAATGAATTTTCATTTCTCACGTCCTCATTCTGCTTTACCTATTTTCTTGCTTGATGAAATTGATCAGATGAAATTGATACCATATTCTTCATTGGTGAAGTATATGAGTTCGTAAGTTGCACTAATTCATCTGCAGGATGATCAACCCAAAGCCACTGAGTGGGTCCTCGATAGTGGATGTACAAATCACATGACTGGTGACAGGAGCTTATTGATGGACACTGCTTTATCTCCATCACATCTGAAGCATATCACCTATGCTGACAAAGGAAAAAAGCAAGGTATTGTGTCTAGGTAAGGTTGCAATATCAAAGGATCGACACATGGACAAAGTCATGCTTGTCGAGTCCTTAGGGTTCAACCTCATGTCTGTCTCAATGCTTTGTGATCTTGATATGGTGGTTGTCTTTGGAAAGTATCGTTCTGTTGTGATCATGGAAACTGACAATTCCAAAGTATTCGAAGGCTTTAGGAGAGGAGATTTGTATATTATTGATTTCTCTACAGGACCACAACCTGCTACATGTCTACTTGCGAAAGCTTCAGAAGGTTGGCTATGGCATCGACGACTTGGTCATGCTGGCATGAGGAATCTGCACACGCTCGCGAAGAAGAAGCATGCCATTGGCATTGAAAATGTCAAATTCCTCAAGGATCACTTATGCGGAGCCTGTGAAGCTGGAAAGATGACCAAGGCCAAGCATCCAGCAAATACTATCATGACTACTACTCGACCATTTGAATTGCTTCACATGGATCTCTTTGGCCCTACTCACTATGCCACATTTACCAATGTTGCATCTTTATATGGCTTTGTCATTGTTGATGATTACTCTCGATATACATGGATCCATATTATCACTTACAAAACTGAAGTGCAGGAAGTCTTCAAACGATTTTCCTCGAGGGCTTCAACCAACTTTGGTGTGAAGATCAAGAACATCAGAAGTGATAATGGAACTGAGTTCAAGAACACTGGCCTTGATGACTATCTTGATGAACTTGGTATTACTCATGAGTTATCTGCTCCTTATACTCCTTAGCAAAATGGCGTTATGGAGCGCAAGAACAGGACTCTTGATGAGATGGCCCGCAATATGCTTGATGAGTACAAGACGCATCCTCGCTTCTAGCCTGAGGCAATTGATATTGCGTGTCACATCATCAACAGGGTATATCTTCACAAATTCTTCAAGAAGACAACATATGAACTTCTCACTGACAAGAAACCCAATGTGAGTTATTTCAAAGTCTTCGGTGCTAAATGTTGGATTAGAGATCCTCATCACAGTTCTAAATTTGCACCGAAAGCACATGAAGATTTTATGCTCATTTATGGTAAGGACTCGCACACCTACAGAGTCTTCAACACCTGTCATCACAAGGTTGTTGAAACTGTAGATGTGCGGTTCGATGAGACTAATGGCTCGCAAAGAGAGCACCTACCTCCTGTGACAGATGAAATACCTCCTGAGGAATCTATTAAGTTCAAGGCTACAGAGGATGCCATTCCTACTGAAGAATCTGCTGAAGAAGTTATTCTAGAACATGAAGAACGTCATGTTGATGCACCTGAGGAAAATGGTGCTGAAGGAAATGCTGATCAAATTCCTCAACATCAACCCGCTCATCCTCGCGTCGCAAATGAAGTGCAAATTGAGAAAATCATCAGCGACATCAACATTCCAGGTCCTCTCACACGCTCAAGAGCTTCACATTTATCTAACTTTTGTGGGCACTTTGCTTTCGTCTCTATCATAGAGCCCACTAAGGTAGATGAATCATTTCTGGAGCCTGAGTGGCTTCAAGCTATGCAAGAGGAATTACATCAATTCGAGCTCAACAACGTGTGGGAACTGGTCAAACGTCCAGATCCTCGCAAGCACAATATCATCGGCACAAAGTGGATCTACCGCAACAAGCAAAATGAAAATGGCCTTGTGGTGAGGAATAAGGCACAGCTTGTAGCTCAAGGCTACACACGGGTTGAAGGAATTGGTTTCGATGAAACTTTTGCACCTGTTGCTAGACTTGAACCTATTCGCATATTACTTGCTTATGCTAACCATCATGATATCACTTTATATCAAATGGATGTGAAAAGTGCATTTCTCAATGGTAAGCATGAGGAAGAAGTATATGTTGCTCAACCCCCAGGTTTTGAAGATCCAAAGCACCCTGACAAAGTCTTCAGACTCAATAAGGCCCTCTATGGCCTCAAGCAGGCCCCACGGGCGTGGTATGATACTTTGAAGGAATTCCTCATGAAGAAAGGATTCAAACCCGGTTCACTTGACCCAACTCTTTTCACTAAATCTTATGATGGTGAATTGTTTGTGTGCCAAATATATGTTGATGATATTATCTTTGGCTGTACTGACCAACGTTATACTCATGAATTTGCCTATATGATGACTGAAGAATATCAAATGTCTATGATGGGAGAATTGAAATTCTTCTTAGGTCTTCAGATTCGTCAACAGCGCAATGGCATATTCATATCTCAAGAGAAATACCTCAAGGATGTACTGAGGAAATTCGGCATGCAAGATTGCAAAGGAGTCAAAATCCCTATGCCCACAAATGGCCATCTATGCACTGATGAAAATGGTATTGACTTCGATCAAAAGGTATACCGCTCCATGATTGGTTCTTTATTGTACCTATGTGCATCTAGGCCAGATATTATGCTTAGTGTTTGCATGTGTGCCCGATTTCAAGCTACACCGAAGGAATCACACCATAAGGCTGTGAAGCATATTCTTCGATATCTAGCTCACACACCAACACTTGGATTATGGTACCCCAAGGGCTCGGCTTTTGATCTCATTGGATTTTCAGACTCTGACTATGCTGGTGATCGTGTGGATCGCAAGTCAACATCTGGCACATGCCATTTCCTCGGACGATCTTTGGTCTATTGGTCCTTGAAGAAACAGAACTGTGTATCACTGTCTACTGCTGAAGCTGAGTACATTGCTGCTGGTTCTTGTTGTGCTCAACTGCTATGGATGAAGCAAACTCTCAAGGACTACGGCGTCAACGTGAAGAATGTGCCACTCTATTGTGACAATGATAGTGCCATCAAGATTGCTCATAACCCAGTTCAGCACTCGAAGACAAAGCACATTCAGATTCGTCATCATTTTCTTTGTGATCATGTGTTGAAGGGCGACATCTCTATTGAGCATGTGAAGACTGAAGAACAGCTAGCCGATATCTTCACTAAGGCCTTGGATGAGAAGAGATTTAGCAAGTTGTGGTGTGAGCTAAATATCCTAGAATCTTCGAATGTTCTTTGAAAAGGACACTCATCCTAACACTTATGCAAAATTGATGACTTAGATGTGCAACACATGAAGAAACGTTTTTCTTCAATCAATGAAGACTAACACTCTAAGTGTGAAGAAATTAACGAAGAATTTGATTCTCAGAACCCTACGACAATTCTACGTGGTGTCTGAAATCATCATTCTTATACGGTGGGTCACGGCACCACAAAATGTTGAAAATCTTCAATTGAGCTTTTCCTTGGTTCTTTGAAATTCCTCAGTTGTTTTTCAACTTGCATTGTCTTCACCATTTCCGTCGTTTTTCTTCATTTGTTATATATAGAGAGAGAGAGTAACACTATTCTGATCCCAGGATCAGAATAACTATTTGGATCACGGCGCGTCATATATAGGGGGCGATGAGGTTCTCCCGAACTCACAGAAAACAGAAACCACCCCGACCCCAAAATCCCTCGTCTCCACCGAGCCCAGCTCACCACGCAGCCGCGCCGCCGCCCACCATGTCGTTACCCCGCCCCCAACGCGTCGCCGCCCAGCCCCCCGCCGATGACCCGCAACAGATTCCCCCGTCGCCGCTGCCCCCATCTCCCTATCTTCCACATCTGGCACGAGCATCAGTCACCGCCCCTCCCCACCCCGAGAACCGACCACGGTGTTGCTCCCGCCCCGGGAACAACCGCGGCGTCGCCCCCACCCCTGGATCCGTCCTCGGTGCCACATCCGTCCCCGGATCCGACCGTCGCGACGGTCCCGCACCGCCATCGTCCATCTGCGTGTTGTGCATATGAAATAGGATGCAGCCGGCACGCCTCCAGTCCCAGAAGCCACATGCTTGATCCCGCATGCATCCCCTCCTGCGGGCGGTTGGTCCTCATGTGCACTGACGGAAGGCCGGCTTCCCCGTGTGACGCCACCATCAAAGACTAACCCATGCAGTTGCAGGTCACCGGAAGAAAAATCGGGTTGTAACTACCGGATACCGCCGCCATGGCCACTTAACTCGCGTCGTTCTGTCCCCGTTCTGTCTGCCAGAAGTTCTAGATTGGCCCGAGCAGCAAGTCTACTATGGGAGAGGAGGCAGGTTCATCCGATCCCAGCCAATGTCTTCTTCGTCCCCAAAATTCTTTCTGAGATATGTTATTCTGTAACGCTGACTATTGTTGCCAGCATCTACTTACCTTCTGTTGTCAGCCATTGCGGCTGTGCCTTGCTGTGTCCTCTGGCCGTTGTTGGTGCACTGCTGCTGCAGTTCAATTTGACAATGAGAGATAGATTTCAAAGAGAGATTAGATGTTGTTGTTGTCTTTGTTTTTTTAACTTGATGGTATCTGGGGTTAAAGAAATGAGAAGAGAGAACAACGACAAGATAGAGTTGTATGTGGTAAGGAAATCACATATTTTAGAGAAAAAATCCTTTCTCTAGCACTCCATAGCGTGTGCGTGTTTTTTCTAACCTCTCGTTAGTGTGTTCAAGCATGTACTATGCTTGTTTTACTCCGTGTACTATTGAAATAGCAATAAAAAATTGATCAATGTGTCCAACGCATTCCTTTTCATGTAAACTTAAATGAAGAAAATGAATTTCAAATTCGTGAGACAAAAAGAGAGTCGTAGAAAAAAATAAAAATGAACTTTGATGTTCAACAAAAATAGAAGTTCAAACCCACGAGACGACTGAGTTAATAGAAGGAAAACAAAAATAAACTTAAACAATACAAAGTTCAACTTGCAAGACTAAAAAAATACAAAGTATATAAAAACATCAGATTTTTCTCATTACTGAAAAATAAAACGAGGAGGTTCAAATTAAAATAAAAGGAAAAACTAAAAAAGGTTTTAGAAAAATACAAATTTCAACTCGCAAGACTAAAAAAATACAAAGTATATACAAAATTAGATTATTTTTTTCTCGTTACTGAAAAATAAAATGAGGAATTTCAAATTAAAAATAAAGGAAAAACTAAAAAAGGTTTTAAAAAAAGGTTTTAAAAACTAAATAAAGGAAAAACTAGAAGTTCGAACTAAAATAATGACGTGGTTTGATGTTTATGAAAAAATCTAGGATTTTACCATTAAAAGACTAAAATATCTGTGTTATTAAAGAATCAACCATGAAGTTCAAAAAATAGAAACATGTCAAATTTGACATTTATTTTAAAACCGAACACAAATCTTTACTCAAAAAATAAAATATGTGAAGTTCAAATTAAAAAAACACAGAAGTTCAAAGTATGTTAAAACCTAGGATTTAGAAGCTCACAAAACACTGCCATTTTGGGCATTTTCCCCCCATACTAAAGATTAAAACTAAGAAGTTCAATTTTAAAAAACGGAGTAGTTCAATGTATGTAAAAACTTAGGTTTTCTCGTTACCAGAGAATAAAACCAAGAAGTTCAATTAAAAAAGCAAAGCAGTTTGATATTTATTTGAAAAATGGATTTTTCTAGTTACTAAAGAATAAAACCAATAAGTTCAATTTCAAATAATGAAGAAGTTTGATGTTTCTAAACAACCTCCAATTTTTACATTTCTAAAAAATACACAATGAAGTTGAAAACAAAAAAAGTAGAGCGGTTTAACGTCTATAAAAAGCTCATATATTTTCAAGTAACCGAGAGAAGCTCAGGTTGATAATTGCTAGAAGTTCACGTACTACACTGTGTGCATTTTGCATTAATAAAAAGAATGAAAAAGCAAAGGCTAAAAGTTTTTTTGCTAGAAGTTCAAGTGCTCGTCCAAGAAAGTTCAAAAATCTTGTGAGAAAGGTTGAAGCAAAATACGCGTAAGTAGTTCAAGGAGAAAACAGCGGGAAGTTCAACTACTACACGGAATGCATTTCAGATAAGAATATAAGAATAGAAAACAAAAAGCTTAAAAGGTTTGTTGAAAGAAGTTCAAGTGCTCTGTCCATGAAGTTCAAAAAATAAGAGAGGTTCACCTTGTATTTCCATGTTCGATTTTTTCCATATAAAAATCGAATACAATTCTTTACTCAAAATATAAAAATGTGAAGTTCAAATTAAAATAACAGAGAAGTTCGGAGTTTATTAAAACCTAGGATTTACCTGTTCAAAAAATAAAAAACACAACGCCATTTTTTGCACTTTTAAAAACAACTCATAAACGAAAAAATGGTTGCTAGAAGTTCAAGTGCTCTGCGAGGAAAAGTTCAAAAAATTCTTGTGAGAGAGGTTCACCGTGTATTTAGATGTCCAAAATACATAAAAAATATTTTGTTTTTTGTGTTTTAAAATAATTCTCTCAAACCAGAGAGAAGTTCAAAATGATAATAACCAGAAGTTCACGTACTACATAGTGTGTATTTCATATAAGAAAAAAATTAATAAAGTGAAACAGAGTGAAGTTCAAACATACATGCCCCAGAAGTTCAACTACTTCACGCAGTGCAAAAAATAGCACGTCAAAAGCAGAGTGAGGTTCAAACAGACATGCTCGAGAAGTTCAACTACTTCACGCACTGCAAAAAACAGCACGTCAAAAACAGAGTGAGGTTCAAACAGACATGCTCGAGAAGTTCAACTACTTCATGCAGTGCGTTTCCGTTCGCGATGAAGGCAGAAATCATGATCTCGTCATTTTCTAACTTACTTCAAAACGGCAGGAATATCATTTGTGTAAGTTCAAGTCCTCGGTCGGAAAAAATTAAAAAAATTATTGTGAGAGAGGTTTGTACAAAAAGAATATCATTTGTGTAACACTGACGAATGGATGAGAAAATTACAAAGGAAAATATGTCATAGAAGTTCAACGTGAAAACAGCAGGAAGTTCAACTACTACACTGAAGAATTTCAGATGAAAAACTTTTAAAACCATCTCGAGTATGAGAAAATAATCAACACAGGAAAGTTGCGTGTTTACAGCAGCTTTCCATCGGTATATCACTTGTTGAATTCCGGGGAATGGATGGAGAACTACGAGTAGTGGATGGAGATCTGCGAGCAAAAAAAAGCACGTCGAAAACAGAGTGAAGTTCAGGTAGATATGCTGAGAAGTTCAGGTTCTTCACGCGGTGCATTTTTGAAGAATCTGTTTCGCGATAGAGGCAGAACGAATGATCCCGTCGTTTTCGAAATTACTTGAAAATGGCTAAGAATCAGAGAAAACCATCAGCATGAAAAAGTTTCACATTTTCCGTAGCTTTTCAACGGTATATTTTTTTCCAATTCCGATAAAGTTTGTAGAAATTATGGCAAAAATACGTTTTTCGCCATTTTTGAAACTGACTTAAAACCGTAAAGAATTGGGAGAAACAATATATACCAAAAAATTTCGCATTTGTTCAAGCTTTCCAACACCATATCGTTTGCTGCATTCGGACGCACGGTTAAAAAATTAGCTCGAAAATACGAACTCGGTAGGACTTGGACCATTTTCTCAATTACTCTTAAACCATTCAAAATTAGAAAAAAAAACTTTCAAGATGAAAAAGTAGCGCATTTTCATAAGATTTCCAACGCCATATGATATGCCTCCACTGGATTAGCCGTTTAGAAATGACATCGGAAAAATGAACTCAGCTGTTCGGTTTACGAAATTTTACGTTTTTTTCAAATTGCTCTTTAACCATAGGGAATTAGAGAAAACTTTCAACATGTGGAAGGAGCGGTTTTGCAGTAGCTTTCTAACGCCATATTATATGCCTCATTCCGATAAACGGTTTAGAAATGCGATCGAAAATACGATTCACTTTTTTGTATGAAGAAAAAACGGTTTTCAAAGCTGCTATTAAACCGCTTATATTTTGTCAAAAATTTAAGTTGGGTCATGATATTGGTGTCCATAGCTTTCCAACGGTATCTCGCAAGCCCCATTTCGGCAATGTTGACGGAAGTTCAACCTAGTTCACACGGAAGTTCAACGTACTACTAGCAGGGCAAGTCAGGTTGTGGTCAGAATATTATTCTGATCCCATGATCAGAATAGTGTTTGTGTGTGTGTGTATAAGTTTATGTCCTCTACAGCATTCACTTATAGCTATTTCTTCATATTGCCTTTTCTGCTAAGTGAATGTGATCGGACCCTTCCCCCTCTATGCTATACTCAACCCAGTCTATTCACAAATTCTTCATGTGCGTTCTATTTGAAACTCGTTCAAAATCTTCACTGTGTCCTTGTCAGCTGAAGAATTTGCGAATGGAACTTTTAACTTATCCTATCTAAATATTCGGCTTTGCCACTCAAACCGTTCCACATCCCATGACAACACTTATCCATTCACCCACGATCTCACACGATCTCCACTTCTCAGTACGTGGGTGACACATGTCAAGCGAATGAGAAGGGTCGGGGGCACGTTCGTCCAATTTCTTCGGGCGAACAGTTTTTTCACCGTGGAGATAAATACCCCTTCCCTTCCTCACTTCACTTTTACTCTGCTTGTTCTCACTCCAGCTCGAGCTTCTCAAACCCTAGCGCCGCTGCTACTTCATCATCGCTGGTGAGGAAGAGCTTCACTGCCTCGACCTCGTCGCCATCGTACTCGCGCCAGCTGCGAATTTCTTCACTCCGCCGCCGCCGTGGCTGTCTTCCTCTGCCAAGTTAGGGCGTGGAAGATCTGAACTGACGAACTTCACATCTACACCTCTCAGTTCGTCGTGTTCTTCGTCCAGGGTAATTAAAAGTTACTTTTACTGCCCTCTTTGATTCAAATGATAACTACAAAATCTTCATAAGTGTTTATTCTTCAAATTCATCACACACTGAATACCTCACATGTCATCTATTCTTGATTCATTTCTCTAAGCTATATTTTTCTTCAAGATTCCTAAAATGTATGGATTTTCGATCTATACATCTCTGGAACCTAAGACAAAGAACACTTAGTGAAATTCTTCAAGACTCATCTGGTCAAATTCCTTAATTTGCTCTTTTTGAAAAACCTCTGAGAACGCATATGACCTCTCCATATTCCTCGCAACTATACTCTGTTCACAAGTACTCATGTCAGCTGCTGAATCACTAGGTTCTCATCAACTTAACACATTTGCAGCGTTCCTCAAATAAAAGTTGCATACATCTTCAGAGAATTCCATTGTTCAAATTCCTCATCTGAAGAAAATGGCTGATGGAAAGAAGCCACAGAAGGGAGGAAAGAGGCCTAAGGTCAATACTGCTTTTGAGATCCCTGATGACATATACAAGGACTATTGCACTCCTGATGAGGCCACTCGTGGAAAGGAAACCAAGAATGAGCGCAAAGTGTGCATTCAAAGAATAGAGAGGAGATGGGCAAAAGAGTGGAGGGAGTACAGGTATGTTACTCCCAAGTACATGAAGAAATTCCCTCTTAATCCTCCATGCCCAAGACCTCCATTGGCACCTAGCCAAGAAGTAGATCCCACCAGCCTCAAGCGCGGTGAGGATTATCCTGATGAATGGGCCAAGCGCCAGGCCAAGTTGGCCAGACAAGCAAGAGAAGTAGTGAGGAAATTCAATGAAGACTCTGCTGCTGCTGCCACTGCTGAGGCCTCTGCAAGCAAGCCAAAGAAGGCCATGCCAAAGAAGCTTGCTCACAAGCCAAGTGCTTCACCCTCAATGCCCTCTCAGCCCAGTTCCTCAGGAATACCCTCACGGCCAGATTCTTCAAAGCCCTCACGGCCAACTCCTCAAGTTGCTCCCACTCCAAAATTCTCAGCTCCTTCGCCAAAGTCCTCAGCTGCTCCGACCAAATCCTCAGCACCTGCGCATCTCGCCACGTACCAAAGGATGAAGGGCGTCTCTATTGCCTCAGGAGCATCTGCTAGTTCCTCAGCACCACTGCATTCTTCAACTGGTCCCACTCTGTTGAAGACCAAGGCAACTACTAGACGAGGCTCTCGACCAAGTCCTCAAAAGAAGCAGGTCGCTTTTAAAGTGCCGTCCGATGAAGATGAAGCTGATGATGATGAACTTGCAGAAATCAGCAGAGACGGACAGGTCAAGGCCGCTAGAGCCAAGGGCACAAGTGTGCCTCTGCTTTTGGATCCAAAGTTGATCCTTGAGTACATTGATCTATGGCACAAGGACCCAAATACTCCTATGCCTGACTTCAAGTTGACTCCTGGCCAAAGTCATATGTTGACTTACTTCATAAAAGAAGAAAAATGGAAGTTTGAGAAGGCCAGGCATATCAAGAAAGGGCAGTACAAAAAGGAGCGCTACCTGAAGAAAAATGTTGTCTCTATGACAACTGAAGAACTCGTCAATATGCAGTCTGAGATCAAGAAACTCAGTGATAAATTTGACGCATACCATGCTGATTGGCTTGGAGCCAAGGTTCGTTTTGTGAGACACGCTGACAACTTCACCTCCACTGTTGCTACCCAATCGCAACAAGAAATTCCTTAGGCTGCTGCATCTGCTCAGCCTACTGAAGAAAATGCCAGCACCGCTGATGACAATCATGCTGCTGAAGAAAATGCAAATTCCAGGGCTGATGACTGCATTCCAGTTGCTGAATAAATTGCCAGGGCAACCACTAGTGTTGTGCCCAAAGAAAGTGAAGATGTTAGGGCCACTGCATCAGTTGCGCCTGAAAAAATTCAACCAACTTCCTCTGCTCCTCCTGCGCCTACACCAACTCCGATCCTTCCATCTGCATCAGATGTGAAGAAGACCAAGGCTGCAGAGCGTGCAGCAGTGAAGAAAAGGAAGGCATCAACTTCATCAGATTCTTCAGCCCTGAAGAAGATGAAGCCATTGACTAGCTCATTTGACAACCCAATTGATGTTGTTCCTATCTCAACCATGCCATCAAAGGACCTTGTTCCTTTTGATGAAGAATATGGGATTCCAAGTGAATCCGATGAAGAGAATCCTCCTGCTGCTTCGTCAGAGCAGTTGGATGAAGAAATTGAAGTGGATGAAATCCCTTCAACCCCAATTATCTCATCGCCCATGCCTCAGTTCACTGCTGAAGAGGCTGGCGTTGAAGAAATGGATGAACAAGTCGATGTGGACATTGGATGCACCATGCCAGTGCTGAATGATGACTTTTGGGAAAGTCAGCACCCCAACTCTCCTCTGTTCACACCTCTTCAACAAATTCCTCAGTCCCCAGTAACTACTGAAGTCCAAATGGGATCTGAAGAACCTCGTGCAACTCCGTCCATCCATGAAGAAATTCCAGCCACTAGTGTTGATGAAAATGTAAATGAAGAATTGAAGTCCCAGGCTGCCACTGAAGAAGTACCTAAAATTCCTCAGCCTGTGGAACCTAAGATCGAGATCCCTGAGGTTGTGATGCAATTGACTGACACTCCTCACCCCAAGCCAAAGGATCCTTTCTCGAAGAAACAAAAATTCAAGGCTGATGACTTCTTTGGCGAACATGTATTCTTCACCGACTATAATCCTTATGACTTTGCTCGTCTAAGGAGGAAGCGTTTCTGGACTGCAATCCAAGCCAACTTCTATTCTTCTACCATGAGCATATTCCTCATGTGGACATGGAATCATTGCCTTGTTTCACTCATGTGCTCAGTGTGCTTCATGACACAGGCCTCCTCAATTTTTGCTCTGACATTGTTGATTGGAATGAAGAGCTTATTCTTCAGTTCTATGCTACACTGCATATCACAGGTGATCCTGAAGATATCAACGCCTGGGTCTTGGACTAGATGACCGATAATACTCATTATAAGGCACCAGCCTCTGAATTGCTTCACGCCCTGCCCATCAGTCCACCCAGTGAAGGAGATCGTTGCCTGTACCAAGAACCTGAACTCATTGCTCACTACATGCAAGTGTTAATGAAGCCTCTGAAGCCCGGTCAAGCCCCAAGGACCAAATTCCTCGTAAAGGACTTACTCTATGTGCCCAGAACAGTCTATCGCATTCTGACGAGGACAATGAGTCACATTAAAGGCCACGACTCATCTGATGAGGAAATAGTTGGCATCATGAAGAATCTGCTATTCAACATCATTCATAGAATTCTAATCAATTATTATGATTTCTTCATGAGGACTCTGGCAAATGTTGCATTCTCTCCGTTTGAGTTGAAGCCTTATGCTCCTTGGATTATGAGATTCCTCAGAACAAGGTCTTCACTCAACTACAAGGCTGATTTTCAGAATCATCTCAACTATCTGCCCCCGATTGAAGTCCTCAAGCAGACTTTTACTTCAACTGATGAAAAGGGCAAGACACCTCTTGTCATTGATGAAGGCATTCGTCCATTGGATGGTCAGTTTCGCAAAGCTGCATCTTACTCCACCAATAATGACTCTGTCACTCATGATTCTGCTGCCAATGCACCCAAGTCTACTCCTCAAGCCACAGCTCCATGTGTGATGACTGACCGTGAGCTGCTTCTTAGTCTTCACTAGAAGGTGGATCGAAATCATAAATGGGTTAAGCATCAGTTTGGTTCTATTCTTCACAACATGACCGCTACACATAATGCAGTGAAGAAAAACCATTACTACCTCCATGAAGTCTTCGGTCGCACCTGGGCTGTTCTGTCACATTTGTATGGTGCAGAAACTGAAGAAAATGGGTCTCAAGGAAGATTTTGACTGGTCTTCACCTCCTCCGAAGAAATTCAAGATGGTAAAAGTCCCTACCTTGTGGCCAGCTCATATTCTTCATCCCGCTACACCGACGAGTATGAAGACTTGGACGACACTGCGGCAGGCCCTACAACGACAAACGACCCCAACAACGCTGGCGCTCCTCCATCAACTTGATATTCTGCAGGGGCGTTAGTCCTCATTTTCGATCCTTTTGGTCATTCAATGACAAAGGGGGAGAAATTTGAGTTAGTCATCAAGCGGGTCTACTTATATGGGCGTTTTTTTTTCTAAGTTACAACTCTCGTTCTTTTGAAGACTTTGCTGGATCGAGTTGTAATCTTAAACTCTATGGTGGCCTGATACTTTTGTTGTGTTTTTCTGCATGCTTAACCCTCATTAATGTTAATGCATGCATGCTGAATTACATCAGTCACCATATTTCATCATGCATTTCAAATTCTTCATATTATATGTTAAATGCATGTATGAATTACAAGATATAGGGGGGATCTCCATGATACTACTCTTCAAAGTGTGCAGTGCTTCAAAAGAAAATTCCTCACTGTGCACATCTTCAGGGGGAGTTCTTCTATATCTTGCAATCAAATTCCTCAATTCCAGTATTTACACTTCATATGTTCATCCCCGTTGAAAACTTAACCTATATTGTCATCAATCACCAAAAAGGGGGAGATTGTAAGTGCATCTAGTGCCCCTTAGTGATTTTGGTGTATTGAAGATTTACAGGTTAAGGGACTGATGCGTTTGTGAGTGTACACAGGTCTATAAGTCTATGAGGAGTTTGATATTTACAGTGAAAGTCGACCCCTAAAAATGAAGTTCTTCGACTAAAGACTTTGGATTTCTGAAGACTTTCTGAAGACTTTGAAAGTGAAGAAATTGGTGTGACCTTGAAGACTTGGTATTCATTCGAGGAACATGAAGCATGAATACTTTTGTTTTCGTAGTTTCATTTTCTCTTTCTTGAGTCATAGGAAACACCGTACTATTAAAGGGGGTTGAGGAAATACTAAGGAAAAATTTCCATGTGATGCTCAACTCAAATCCTACACCTACCAATCCCTTCGAGTGAAGTCATTGGAAATCTCATACAGCTCGGTCAATTTCTTCAATGACAGAGACGAAGTTCTTCTGGTCTCTGAGGAATTTGTTCTGACTGAGGAGTTAGGAATTCGCTAGTGCGGATTGCCTACACAGTGAGGAACATGATAGCCCTGAGGATTTTTCTACCCAAAATTCTGACCGTTGTTGTGCTATGTGCCAGCTGTCCCAAAATATCTACCCACCTAACGAACATATCATTGAAGGGCATTTATGTCTTATCATGTCGGGCTGCTCCCTAGGCTATAAATAGCCGCCCCCTACAACCACTAGCTGGTTGGCTGCTCCGAGAGAAATTGACACTTGTCATTTGAGAGCATCCCATCCTCCGAGGACTTTGAGTGAAAATCATCAAGTGAGGAAAACCCAAACCCAAACACCTACAAACCCCAAGTGATTGATCATCACTGAAGAGATTGATCCTGCATGGATCCGACGCTTGTTACCTTTGAAAATTGTGCATCTTCCAGAAGGTTAGGTGTCATGGTCTCGAGCGTCCAAGAGGAAATTGTGGATCACCGAGTGACCAAGTCTGTGAAGGTTTGGAAGTCACCTGAAGACTTACCATGAGTGATTGGGCGAGGTCTGTGTGACCTTAGCTCAAGGGGAATACGGTGAGTACTAAGTGTCCTGAGCTGCGTGTTCAGGACTGGGTGTCCGGGACTGTGTGTCCTCAGGTTTAAGTACCTAGCCGCCCTAACCAGACGTACAACTGTCACAGCAGTTGGAACTGGTCTACCAAATCATTGTCTTCACCAAGCTACCTGGTTCCATTTCCTCAACCCTTTCATTTCCTCATTTCTGTGGTGTGTGCTTGTTCATATCTGTTCGAAGACTTTGACTGAAGACTTTCTCTATTTCCTCAGTTCAATTTCTTCAGTCAGTTTGTCTTGTCCTGTGCTATCCTGTGTTTACGAATTCTGTACTCTGTACTTGTTTTCATTTCATCATGAAGAACATGCTCATGCACTGCTATGTTTACTTCTGATTACTTATTCCGCTGCAAGTAGTTCTTCAATCAGGAATTTCCTCACCCTGAAATTCATCAGTGAAGAATTCATAAAAATCGCCTATTCACCCCCCCTCAAGTCGATATAACGCACTTTCACCTTTTGAAATACCTGAAGAGCACCTTTATGATCACCCAGTTATGAAGTGATGGTTGATACCCAAAGAATTCTTCCGACATTATGGAGTGACATGATCTCATGGTCAAAGGAATAGATACTTGATATTAAGAAAGCAATAGCAATTTGAACTTGGTGGCACAATCATATGCTAAGCTTACGATTGGGTCGGTCCATCACATCATTCTCCTAATGATGTGATCTCATTATTAAATGACAACTCATGTCTATGGTTAGGTGATAACCCACATGTATAGGGCATCGCAACAGTTTTCGAGGGTAGAGTATTCAACCCAAATTTATTGATTCGACACAAGGGGGGCCAAAGAATATTCTCAAGTATTAATAGCTGAGTTGTCAATTCAACCGCACCTGGAAGACTTAATATCTGCAGCAAAGTATTTAGTAGCAAAGTAATATGGAAGTAACGGTAACGGTGTCAAAAGTAACAGTATTGGTTTTGTAGTGATTGTAACAGTGGCAACGAAAAACTAACTAAGCAAAGATCAATATGTGAAAAGCTCGTAGGCAATGGATCAATGATGGATAATTATGTCGGATGTGATTCCTCATGCAACAGTTATAACATAGGGTGACATAGAACTAGCTCGAGTTCATCAATGTAATGTAGGCATGTATTCCGAATATAGTCATACGTGTTTATGGAAAAGAACTTGCATGACATCTTTGTCCTACCCTCCCATGGCAGCGGGGTCCTACTGGAAACTAAGGGATATTAAGGCCTCCTTTTAATAGAGTATCGGACCAAAGCATAAACACTTAGTGAATACATGAACTCCTCAAACTACGGTCATCACCGGGAGTGGTCCCGATTATTGTCACTTCGGGGTTACTGGATCATAACACATAGTAGATGACTATTGACTTGCAATATAGGATCAAGAACTCACATATATTCATGGAAACATAATAGGTTCAGATCTGAAATCATGGCACTCGGGCCCTAGTGACAAGCATTAAGCATAGCAAAGTCATAGCAACATCAATTTTAGAACATAATGGATACTAGGGATCAAACCCTAACAAAACTAACTCGATTACATGATAAATCTCATCCAACCCATCATCGTCCAGCAAGCCTACGATGGAATTACTCACGCACGGCGGTGAGCATCATGAAATTGGTGATGGTGGAAGGTTGATGATGACGATGGCGACGGATTTCCCTCTCCGGAGCCCCGAACGGACTCCAGATCAACCCTCCCGAGAGAGATTAGGGCTTGGCGGTGGCTCCGTATCGTAAAACACGATGAATCCTTCTTCCTGATTTTTTTTCTCCCCGAACGTGAATATATAGAGTTGGAGTTGAGGTCGGTGGAGCCTCAAGGGGCCCACAAGGCAGGGGGCGCGCCCCAGGGGGAGTGCACCCTCCACCCTCGTGGATAGGGTGTGGGCCCCCTGGTGTTGATTATTTCGCCAGTATTTTTTATAAATTCCAAAAATATTCTCTGTGAAGTTTCAGGTCATTCCGAGAACTTTTATTTCTGCACAAAAATAACACCATGGCAATTCTGCTGAAAACAGCGTCAGTCCAGGTTAGTTCCATTCAAATCATGCAAGTTAGAGTCCAAAACAAGGGCAAAAGTGTTTGGAAAAGTAGATACGAAAGAGACGTATCAACTCCCCCAAGGTTAAACCTTTGCTTGTCCTCAAGCAATTCAGTTGACAAACTGAAGGTGATAAATAAAAACTTTTACAAAATCTGTTTGCTCTTGTTGTTGTAAATATGTAAAGCCAGCATTCAAGTTTTCAGCAAAGATTATAAACTAACCATATTCACAATAACACATAGGTCTCATGTTTACTCATATCAATGGCATAATCAACTAGCGAGCAATAATAATAAATCTCGGATGACAACACTTTCTCAAAACAATCATAATATGATATAACAAGATGGTATCTCGCTAGCCCTTTCTGAGACCGCAAAACATAAATGCAGAGCACCTCTGAAGATCAAGGGCTGACTAAACATTGTAATTCATGGTAAAAGAGATCCAGTCATACTCAATGTAAATTAATAGTAATGCATGCACATGACAGCGATGCTCTCCAACTGGTGCTTTTTAATAAGAGGATGATGACTCAACATAAAAGTAAATAGATTGGCCCTTCCCAGAGGGAAGCAGGGATTTGTAGAGGTGCCAGAGCTCGATTTCTGAAACAGAGATATATAGTATTTTGAGTGGCATACTTTCATTGTCAACATAACAACCAAGAGATCTCGATATCTTCCATGCTACACACATTATAGGAGGTTCCCAAACAGAATGGTAAATTTTATACTCCCCCACCACCAAGAAACATCAACATGGATTGTCTAAAACAACGGCTGCCTCCAACTAACAACAATCATGGAGGAGTTTTGTTTGCAATTATTTTAATTTAAGCATGGGACTAGGCATCCCGGTTACCAGCCATTTTCTCGTGAATGAGGAGCGGAGTCCACTCCTCGTGAGAATAACCCACCTAGCATGGAAGATATAGACAGACCTAGTTGATATATGAGCTAGTCGAGCATACAAAACAGAATTTCATTTGAAGGTTTAGAGTTTGGCACATACAAATTTACTTGGAACGGCAGGTAGATACCGCATATAGGAAGGTATGGTGGACTCATATGGAATAACTTTTGGGGTTTATGGAAGTGGATGCACAAGCAGTATTCCCGCTTAGTACAAGTGAAGGCTAGAAAGAGACTGGGAAGCGACCAACTAGAAAGTGACAATAGTCATGAACATGCATTAAAATTAATCAACACTGAGTGCAAGCATGAGTAGGATATAATTCACCATGAGCATAAATATCGTGGAGGCTATGTTGATTTTGTTTCAACTACATGCGTGAACATGTGCCAAGTCAAGCCACTCGAATCGTTCAAAGGAGGATACCACCCCATCATACCACATCTCAACCATTTTAATAGCATGTTGGCACGCAAGGTAAACCATTATAAACTCCTAGCTAATTAAGCATGGCATGAGCAACTATAATCTCTAATTGTCATCGCAAACATGTTTCATTCATAATAGGCTGAATCAGGAACGATGAACTAATCATATTTACAAAAACAAGATAGGTCGAGTTCATACCAGCTTCTCTCATCTCAATCAGCCCATCATATATCGTCATTATTGCCTTTCACTTGCACGACCGAACAGTGTGGATAATAATAATAGTGCACGTGGATTGGACTAAGCTGGAATCAGCAAGCATTTAATACAAGGGAGAAGACAAGGTAATATGGGCTTCTTGGTTAGATCAACAATAATGCATATGAGAGCCACTCAACATTTTCATCATGGTCTTCTCCTCTCGACCCCCAAAGAAAAGAAAAGAAACAAAACTATTTACACAGGAAAGCTCCCAACAAGCAAAATAAGAATGAGAAATCTTTTTGGGTTTTCTTCTTAATTACTACTACTACAGGCATGAAAAGAAAACTAGCTAAAAGCTACAACTAAATTTTTTTGGGTTTTTCTTAAGGTTTTTCAAACACTCAAGAAAAAGGCTTAATAAAGAAATTAAACTAGCATGGATAGTACAATGAAAAAGTATGAGCACCGACAACTGGAATGAGTGTGTGAACATGAATGTAATGTTGGTGAGAAATACTTACTCCCCCAAGTTTAGGCTTTTGGCCTAAGTTGGTCTATAGCCACGGCTCAAAGCTGCCCTCTCCGGTGTACGGAGGAGTGTCCTCTAGGTGCCACTGGTTGGCGATCTCCTCCGGATCCCACTGATAAATAGAATGTTGATAAGGGTCAAGGGGTGGCTCCAGCTCAGGCTCTGGAGCTAGTGTTAGGCTCCAGTATGCATAAACAGCCTCCAGCAAAATGAGGTACGTGCCTGAATATATGTTAAACAAAGAGGGCACGGGCAAGGTAATAATCTCACGGTCATTCTTATCTTTAACAATAAAATCATGTGCTACCATACTCTTATAATCTAGAAAAATAGGGGGCAGCAACTTTTCCTCTTTCTCATAATGCCTAATCGGTATCCTAAAGTGTGCAGCAAGGCGCGAAGCAAAGATGCCCCCGAAGATGGGGCCCTTTGTACGGTTCAGATTCAATCATTTAGCAACAATTGCACCTAAACTGAAAGTGGTATCATGAAGCAAAGCATGGTGCAAAATAACAATATCAGGAGCACTGAGATTTCCACTGTTCCCGCGACCAATTAAGCATCTACTAGCAAATATTGCAAAGCAATGTAGAACAGGAAAATGTATGCTAGTAATTGTTGCATCGGAAACTTTCCTCGTTTCCCCTACAACAATCGTATCAATAAACCCCTCCACATCATTACGATGTGGTTCCTCTATGCTGCCCGCAAAGGGTATCTTACAGACCCGACAAAAATCATATAGTGACATCTCCTTAAACTCATCATATAAGTGAAATTCCACTGAAGGTGGTGATTTCTTAGCATGAAAGTAAAAAATTTGCATGAAAATATTAGTGATGAGGAGATACTGTTTGCACTGGTCAGAAACTTTCCTCATTTCCCCTACAGCACTGGTCACGGAGGAAGTCGATGAGGCCTGCATTCTCAGGCAAATAATAAAACTCCTCATAAATCCCAGCTGCTCTCAAGAACTCATCACAAGGCCATTTGCACAGCCGAACCTCCGCAGTGCGAGGGAGATTATATTTGGGCTTCTTATTCTATTCACTTTGCTTATCCTTCAAGCTTTAGCTCAAAGAGCCCCTCAACAATATCTTCATCATTTTCCTTCTTTGAGAAATTTCTGAAATTTTTACTGACTCAAAATAAAAGTGAACCAAACTCAACAAGATTGATAGCAACTACTCCCACAAGTGCCTAGAGGCTATATCATGCATTAAAACTACTTTTGACCCACATAAATTTGGCATGCAAGCATCAAGAACAGGGTCACCTAAGTAGCAAAAATTTGCAACAAATAAAGCAGTAGAACAAAAACTAATTGGACCATTGGAGGAGTTACATACCGAAGAACAATCCCCCAAAGCAGTTTTGTGAATGAAGCTTTGAGCTAGGAGATCGAAAATGGTAGCAAAATGAGCTAGAACTCGGGTTTGAGCTGTTGGATGATTTTTTTCTGGAGGAAGACGAAGTGTGTGGGTGCTGGAATAAGTGGAGGGGGCCCACGTGGGGTCCATGAAGCAGGGGGCGCGCCCTGGACCCTCGTGGCTAGGTGGTGTTGCCCCTTGGTGTGTTCTCAGTGCCAGTAATTCTTAAATATTCTAGAAAAACATATTTCATTTTCAGGACATTTGGAGAACTTTTATTTTTGGGGTATTTTTTATTGCAAGGATAATTCAGAAAACAGACAAAAAATACTATTTTGCTTTATTTAATCTAAATAATAGAAAGTAAAAGGAGGGTACAGAGATTTGTGCTTTCTAACTTCATCCATCTCATGCTCATCAAAAGGAATCCACTAACAAGGTTGATCAAGTCTTGTTAACAAACTCTTTCCGAATAACATGAAACCAGAGAATTTTCGAATAACACTAAGTTACCTCAACGGGGATATGCATGTCCCCAACAATAAGAACATCATATTTCTTCTTGACGGTAGGAAGAGGAAATTCAAAACCTTCAATAATAATCTTTGGAATTTTTCCAATAGAATTGATATTGTGGACTTGAGGTTGTTTCCTTGGAAAGTGTACCATATGCTCATTACCATTAACATGAAAAGTGACATTGCCTTCGTTGCAACCAATAACAGCCCCTACAGTATTCAAAAAGGGTCTACCAAGAATAATAGGCATACTATCGTCCTCGGGAATATCAAGAATAACAAAGTCCGTTAAAATAGTAACGTTAGCAACCACAACAGGCACATCCTCACAAATACCGACAGGTATAGCAGTTGATTTATCTGCCATTTGCAAAGATATTTTAGTAGGTGTCGACTTATTCAAATCAAGTCTACGATATAAAGAGAGAGGCATAACACTAACACCAGCTCCAAAATCACATAAAGCAGTTTTAACATAGTTTCTTTTAATGGAGCATGGTATAGTTGGTACTCCTGGATCTTCTAGTTTATTTGGTATTCCATCCTTAAAAGTATAATTAGCAAGCATGGTAGAAATTTCAGCTTTCGGTATCTTTCTTTTATTTGTAACAATATATTTCGTATACTTAGCATAAGGATTCATTTTAAGCATATCAGTCAAACGCATACGCAAAAAAATAGGTCTAATCATTTCAACAAAACGCTCAAAATCCTCATCATCCTTTTTCTTGGATGGTTTAGGAGGAAAAGGCATGGGTTTCTGAACCCATGGTTCTCTATCTTTACTGTGCTTCCTAGCAACGAAGTCTCACTTATCATAACGTTGATTCTTTGATTTTGGGTTATCAAGATCAACAGCAGGTTCAATCTCTACATCATAGTTATTGCTAGGTTGAGCATCAACATGAACATCATCATTAACATTATCACTAGGTTCATGTTGATTACCAGATTGTGTTTCAGCATCAGAAATAGAAATATCATTGGGATTCTCAGGTGTGTCAACAACAGGTTCACTAGAAGCATGCAAAGTCCTATCATTTTTCTTTTTCTTCTTATTAGAAGGACTAGGTGTATCAACATTAGTTCTCTGAGAATCTTGCTCAATTCTCTTAGGGTCGCCCTCGGGATACAAAGGCTCCTGAGTCATTCTACCCCCTCTAGTCACAACTCTAATAGCATTATCATTTTTCTTATTATTTAATTCATTAAGCAAATCATTCTGAGCTTTAAGCACTTGTTCTACTTGAGTGGTAACCATAGAAGCATGTTTAATAATAATTTTAAGTTCACCTTTGACTCTAGACATATAATCACTCAAGTGTTCAATCATATAAGCATTATGTTTCAATTGTCTACTAACATGAGCATTGAAGTTTTCTTGTTTAACAATAAAATTATCAAACTCATTCAAGCATTGGCTAGCAAACTTAGTAGATGGGATTTCAACCTTATTAAATCTATAGAGAGAATTTACCTTTACTACCTGTGTCGGGTTATCAATACCATGTATTTCTTCAATAGGTGGTAAATTCTTAACATCTTCAGCTTTAATACCTTTTTCTTTCATAGATTTCTTTGCCTCTTGCATATCTTCAGGACTGAGAAATAGAATACCCCTTTTCTTCGGAGTTGGCTTAGGAGTTGGTTCAGGAAGTGTCCAATCATTATCATTACTCAACATATTATTCAATAGCAATTCAGCTTGATCAACAGTTCTTTCCCTGAAAACACAACCATCACAACTATGTAGGTGGTCTCTAGAAGCATCGTTAGTCAATTATAAAAGACATCAAGTATTTCATTTCTCTTGACAGGATGATCAGGCAAAGCATTAAGTAACCGGAGAAGCCTCCCCCAAGCTTGTGGGAGACTCTCTTCTTAAATTTGCACAAAATTATATATTTCCCTTAAGGCAGCTTGTTTCTTATGAGTGGGGAAATATTTAGCAGAGAAATAATAAATAATATCCTGGGGACTACGCACACAACCAGGATCGAGAGAATTAAACCATATTTTAGCATCACCCATTAATGAGAACGGAAATAACTTAAGGAGATAGTAGTAACGAATTTTTTCCTCATTAGTGAATAGGGTGGCTATATCATTCAATTTAGTAAAATGTGCCACAACAGTTTCAGATTCATAGCCATAAAACGGATCAGATTCAACCAAAGTAATTATCTCAGGATCGACAGAGAAATCATAATCCTTATCAGAAATACAGATAGGTGAAGTAGCAAAAGAAGGGTCATATTTCATTCTAGCATTCAAAGATTTTTCTTTCAGCTTAGCTAACAATTTCTTAAGATCATATCTATATTTGCAAGCTAAAAGATCTCTAGCAGTTTCTTCATCCATAACATTACCCTCAGGCACATCAGGCAATTCATATCTAGGGGGAGAATCTTCATCATCACTTTCATCAATATTATCAGTTTCAATAATTTCATTCTCTCTAACCCTAGCAAGTTGTTCATCAAGAAATTCACCTAATGGCACAGTATTATCAAGCATAGAAGTAGTTTCATCATAAGTATCATGCAAAGCAGAAGTGGCATCATCAATAACATGCGACATATCAAAATAAATAGCAGGAGTAGGTGTCGCAAGTTTACTCAAAACAGAAGGTGAATCAAGTGCAGAGCTAGATGGCAGCTCCTTACCTCCCCTTGTAGTTGAGGGGAAAATCTTGGTTCTTTCATCTTTCAAGTTCCTCATAGTGATCAGCAGATATAAATCCCAAGTGAATCAAAGAATAGAGCTATGCTCCCCGGCAACGGCGCTAGAAAATAGTCTTGATAACCCACAACTATAGGGGATCGCAACAGTTTTCGAGGGTAGAGTATTCAACCCAAATTTATTGATTCGACACAAGGGGAGCCAAAGAATATTCTCAAGTATTAACAGTTGAGTTGTCAATTCAACCGCACCTGAAAGACTTAATATCGGCAGCAAAGTATTTAGTAGAAAAGTAATATAGAAGTAACGGTAACGGTGGCAAAAGTAACAGTATTGGTTTTGTAGTGATTGTAACAGTGGCAACAGAAAAGTAACTAAGCAAAGATCAATATGTGAAAAGCTCGTAGGAAATGGATCAATGATGGATAATTATGTCGGATGTGATTCCTCATGCAACAGTTATAACATAGGGTGACACAGAACTAGCTCTAGTTCATCAATGTAATGTAGGCATGTATTCTGAATATAGTCATATGTGCTTATGGAAAAGAACTTGCATGAAATCTTTTGTCCTACCCTCCCATGGCAGCAGGGTCCTATTGGAAACTAAGGGATATTAAGGCCTCCTTTTAATAGATATTGGACCAAAGCATTAACACTTAGTGAATACATGAACTCCTCAAACTACAGTCATCACTGGGAGTGGTCCCGATTATTGTCACTTCGAGGTTACAGGATCATAACACATAGTAGGTGACTATTGACTTGCAAAATAGGATCAAGAACTCACATATATTCATGGAAACATAATAGGTTCAGAACTGAAATCATGGCACTCGGACCCTAGTGACAAGCATTAAGCATAGAAAAGTCATAGCAACATCAATCTTAGAACATAATGGATACTAGGGATCAAACCCTAACAAAACTAACTCGATTACATGATAAATCTCATCCAACCCATCACCGTCCAGCAAGCCTACTATGAAATTACTCATGCACGGCGATGAGCATCATGAAATTGGTGATGGAGGAAGGTTGATGATGACGATTGTCGTGGTTCTAACTCTGACAGTAATGTAGGGGGGTAAGTATTGAGAGGTGAGGTCTTAGCGATGGAGAGGTTGTAAGGACGCAAGGTTTACGAGTTCAGGCCCTTCTCGGAGGAAGTAAAAGCCCTACGTCTCGGAGCCCGGAGGCGGTCGACTGGATTATGTGTGTATGACTTACAGAGGTGCCAACCCCTGTCTCGGAGGAGGGGGTGGCTTATATAGAGTGCGCCAGGACCCCGGCCAACCCACGTTACGAAGGGTTCAATGTACATTAAGGCATGGCGTTTCTGGTAACGCTAGTAATAAAGTGCTATGATGATCATAAAAGCTACTTAATGACCGACCGTTAGAGCGCGGGCGCCTTTAGGTCTCCTGGCCGTCGAGTGGTTGGGTCTTGGTCGAGTGATTGCTTCTTGGTCGAGTGTCTTCGAGTCTGTCGAGTGGGACACCTTCAAGTCGATTGAAAGGTGATTTCTTCTAGAGATGTCCTTGGGTAGGGCAGTTAGGGCAGGTCCATGACCCTACCCTAGGTTCATAGCTTCATCATTAGCCCCCGAATGGATCGAGGTTTGAGTGGGAAAGGAGTTGAGGACCTCTCCGACTCGTTTTTCATGCCGTGAGCATGTCTTGCTTCGGATCAACGGACCCGAGTGATGACAGCAACTTCCTTTTCAGTTGCCTTGATCCATTCTTAGTTCTTCGTCGAGTGAGTTTCTTTACCTGTAAGGCTCCGAGTGATGGTGCGGAGGAGATCTTTTAGTCTGACAAGTTTGTTTGCTGCCCGCGGATTTAGTGGGATCCGAATTTTGGGAAGCGCGCGGGACGGGGGAGGCCGCCGTAATCGGATGGGATAGAGTGGAATCTCCTTGATCCCCGCGCCACCTTTTTCGCCACGTATCGCTCGCGCGGTCGTTACGGGATTTGACGGAGCCGTCTGGGCCTACCAGTCAGCCACTCGGAAGCGGCCTCATATAAGGCGTTGGACCGGAGTCCCCCGAACAGTGCGCCCCATTACTTCTTCTCCTCCTCACGCCTCTCTGCTGCGCTCGCTCTAGCCCAGCGCCACCACACCGCACGCGTCTCGTCGGCGACAATGGTGAACGAGAGGACAGCGGCTCTGGAGTGGGCGAAGAAGGCGACGGCGAAATCGAAGGGGAAGGCGATGAGCCGGGGCGGATCTTCTTCGCAGATTGGCCTGCCGAGGGGTAGGATCTAGGGCGACTGGATCCACTCGAGGATCTCCCAAGAGGACCTCGATGACCTGGCCGAGGGAGGGCTGATCCCCTACGACTCAGCGCGGCTTCCGAGGAAGGAATCCGAGCCGCAACCCAGGGAGAGTGAGCGCGTTCTTCTTGCCACCCACGTCGACCGTGGGTTTTCCTTGCCCCCTCATCCTTTCTTCCGAGGGTTTCTGAACTTCTTTGGGGCTCAACTCCACCATTTTACCCCCAACTCAATCGTTTATCTTGCCGTGTTCATTTCCTTGTGTGAGAACTTCTTGGGTTGTCGACCTCACTAGGGTCTTTTCAAGCATATCTTCACTTGTCACTCCCAGATAGTAAAAAAGGCTAATCCGAGTGATGAGAGGACCCAAGTGATCCAGATGTGTGGGGGTCTTGGCATGCAGACGAGGGGAAAAGCTCCTTTCCGGCCATGATTCTTCCCGATTCAGTTCGCGGATGGCAGTCGACCTGGTTCTACTGCAAAGACCAGTCGACGCCAGGGCAATCGACCGGCCTCCCTCCCTTTACCATGGACCGAGTGGAAAAACCCTCCCCTTTGAAGGTGCTCTCAGAGGAGAAGGCGCACTTGAAGGTGTTGGTCAACCGAGTGGTCCAGCTCATTCGTGACGGGGTCACTGGTATGGATCTCTTGGAGGTCTTCCTTCAGCGGCGCATCCAGCCTCTCCAAGCCCGAGACCACCCGATGTGGATGTATTCGGGTCTAGAAGACTCCACTCGGATCCACCCGGAGGAGGTCGATGATGACACGCTGGAGAAGTGGCTGTCGAGCATTACCGGGAACAAGGACAACCCCAGGGGAGCCAGGAGAGTCCCTCCATTCGACCAGTCTCATGCACCAGAGAAGGGCTGATTCTGAGTTTTTACTTGTAATCTGAATTCACTCACGCAGCTATCTGTATTGCATCGACTGACTTTGTTCTCCCTGCTTTCTTTCAGGCCATTATTGAAATGTACTCGATGCCCAACGGGGAGCAAGAGCAAGCTCAGGAAGGCGAGGCGAGTGGTGGCGAAAGTGGCGAGTGGACTTCCGATGGTGAAGGGGATGGAGGAAGCGAAGACTCGAGTGATGAGGAAGAAGTCGAGCCGCCTCCTCGCATAGAGAGGCGATCCAAGCTTGACCAGGATCGACCGAGTGCCTGCAACAAGGCGACTGCTAAGGCTGGTCAGTCTTCGAAACGTCCTCGGATCTCTTCACCAACCACGACTGAGAAGGCGCCAAAGCACCCCAAAGTTGCAGAACCGAAGACTCGGAAGGCGCTGCCGAAGATCAAGATCGATATCCCTGTTGCCTCCGTGTGAGTGTTTCTCCTTGTATTCACTCGACGCTCCGCGTTGTTTATTTTTCTTGTTTTAACTGGATGAGCTTTGGAATTGTTAGCGCTGCCACTTCCGGGACCTCAGCTTACAGGGATGATGATGAGGTGATGGAGGATGCGGTCACTTCTAATCCGGGTATGATTTCTGCCATACTATCTTTGTTTGGTCGATTCAACTGCATCGTGCATCATTGGGTGACGTGATTTTGGCAATTTGAACTTTGTACAGCTCCCAACATTATTGACCTCCCTGATGATGATGAAGAGCCCAAGAGGTCTTTGACGAGGAAGAGTAGGCGAGCTCCTGTAAGTGAGGCGCTGCAGTCGACGCCGAGGGCGGAACCAGTCGTTCAGGACACTGGTGACGTCAATCGGGGTTCTGTTACTTTCGTGGAGCCCCTGTCGAGTGCCTTGCCTTCTTCTTCGACTGCTCAGGCCCCTGTCGACCTGCCTTCACTTTTTGCAACTCATCATGTCCCGGAGGACGAGGTGAATGCTGCTAGGGAAGCCATACGCCAGGCGGGCATTATGATGGAGAAGATGAAGACGGTGCGGGACGCCAGCCAAGCCGCCTATGATGCTAGCTCGGCTCTCCAGAGCAATGTTCAGGTTAGTTGGTCGCCGCTTGTTCTGTTAGGATATGCTATCTGAAGATTCTTTTCCGAAAATCTTTTCATCTGTACACCCACTGGGTGTGTCGATTGAATTTTTTGGACTAGTGGGGGCACGCTGAGTGCACCCACTAGGTGTAGTCCCCGAGGCTAAGGCGGACTGCTGGCAGTCGACCGTAATCTTTGTATTTTGTCGAGTAAAACCGAACTGGTAGTTTGTTTCTTCCGCTCGATCCGGTCGAGTGGGATCAGAACCGGTGGGGGCATGCAAAGTGCACCCACTGGGTGTAGTCCCCGAGACCGCGGTCGACTGCTGGCAGTCGACTGTGGTCTGAGATCTACTTTGTCTCTCTTTTTTTTACTACTCGACTCCGGCGGGCCGGTCGAGTGGGATCAGAACCGGTGGGGGCACGCAAAGTGCACCCACTGGGTGTAGTCCCCGAGACTATGGTGGACTGCGGGTAGTCGACTATAGTCTTAGTATTTGTCGTTTTTTGCTGTGGAATAATTTCTCCCCTTTGATTTCAGAAATCTTGTGATCTTGGAGCTCGCTTCGCTGATTTGGAAAGTCAGCAGATTCAACTGAAACTTGACTTGGAGCTGGCCAGGACAGAACTGCAGACGGTCAGAGACAGCGCCACCGGTAAGACAAGTTTGTCGACTGGTCAGTTTTAGGCCCGAGCCCCCTTCTGCTATTTCTGAATCAATCATCATTTCTTTGCAGAAAAATTGGGAGAGGCTTTGGCGAAAAAGGATCAGGATTTGTCTGCTGCCCAGAAGGAGGCTGACGACAGGACCGCTCTGGCCGAACAGAAGCTGGCTTCAGTCGGCCAGTTGGAAGAAGATAATACAGGCTGAAGACTGCTCTGAATGAAGCCAACAGGGAGTGCACACGTTGGAAGAAGCAGAACCTCAACCTGACCGAAAAGATGGAAGGCGTTGCTCGTAGGAGGGACGATCTGGAGAGCTACCTGAGGAGCCTTGCCAAGAAGTTGTATATCAAGCTTGAAGGTGCACATTTAGTTCCGACTGATTTTTTTTGTGTCGACTCAGTGTATGAAAATTGACTTATCTTTGGATCGTGAATGCAGAGTTTTGCCAGAACTTTGAAGAGGAGACTGGGCGGATCGAACCAGGTTTGGATCCAATCAACTCTCCCGTGAAAGATGAAGCTGCCATGAATTTGCTCCGACTAGAATCTCGCATTAACGGTGTCGTGGACTACTTGGCTCGACTGAAGGTCGCCATGTCACGGATCGACCCGGCACTTTGGCCAGAGGCTACGCTCCAAAACGATCTCGAGTCTCTGATGACTCGTCTTAACGGAATCCCTGACCGAGTGCAGGAGTGGAAGAAGTCTTCTGCTCGGTGCGGCGCTGATGTGGCTCTGTCCTTGGTTCGTGTCCACTGCAAGGAGGTGCGACAAGAAAAGCTGGCAGCAATCAAGGTCGCCAACACCCAGAAGCATGACTTCCAAACCTTTATGGAGACTTTCATCGCTGTAGCCACTCGGATAGCCGACGGCGTCGACCTGGATGAGTTCGTCGAGCCTGCCAGCCCTCCTCCCGCGGAGTGAACAAACTCTTATGTCCCACCTTAAATTTGCCTCGGAATGCCGAGTGGTTTTTGTAACCGTTAAACTTTTTTGGGTCGCATGTCTGAGTACCTCGATCCGTGATCCAGAACCTTTAGGATTTTATCTGAACTTGGTTTACCATTGAATATCTTTATGAATCTCCTGCTGAGTGAACCCAACCTTTATTCGAGACAACTTTCTGTATTCGCAGCACAGCTCCGAAGGAGGGGGAAGTAGTCGACCCGTGCCTTGTATTTGTGGCGAAGCTCCCCAGGGGCGGGCGGCGGTCGACCCACACCCTGTTACTGCAGAGTGGGATGGAGCGCACATTGTATTTGTGGCGAAGCTCTCCAGGAGAAGGGTGGGGGGGCAGTCGACCCGTACTTCGTTACTATAGAGCGGGATGAATCGCGCATTGTATTTGTGGGGAAGCTCTCTAGGAGAAGGTGGCAGTCGACTCGTACTTCGTTACTGAAGAGCGGGATGAATCGCGCATTGTATTTGTGGCGAAGCTCTCCAGGAGAAGGTGGCAGTCGACCTGCCCCTCATCGTCCTTGAGGATTGAGATGTGTTTGGGAGAACTTAGGCGAGTACTGGACTGCAGCTAAGCCCCCGAGTGGGAGGATTGCTCTCCACTCGGTAGGGTTTTTTCAAACTTAGGCGAGTGCCTGACTGCAGCTAAGTCTCTAGGTGGGAGAACTTAGGCGAGTACTGGACTGCAGCTAAGCCCCCGAGTGGGAGGGTTGCTCTCCACTCGGTAGGATTTTTCAAACTTAGGTGAGTGCCTGACTGCAGCTAAGTCTCTAGGTGGGAGAACTTAGGCGAGTACTGGACTGCAGCTAAGCCCCGAGTGGGAGGGTTGCTCTCCACTCGGCAGGATTTTTCAAACTTAGGCGAGTGCCTATCTGCAGCTAAGTCTCTAGGTGGGAGAACT